>NW_015113974.1:164481-178888 GCF_001443285.1 Poecilia latipinna | reverse complement strand
AGGAAGCCTTTGAGCTCAGATACAGTGATTGAGTTTTTGTTTACGAGCATGTCTTTAAAGGTGCAAATATGTATTTCCTTCATTATTATGATTTTTTATTAAATACTTTGCAACATGCACTCCTTCAAATGGAATAAATATACTCTTATCTCTAAAGCATATTTTAACTTGCTTGGACTGATGCAGATTTGGGAATCATCCTTCAGTGTGAAGATGGAGAAAAGTCCAACTTCTTCATATGCATCCTGGAGCAGGAAGCATGGATCATACTGAAAAATGTTCACTGGAAAAATAACAGCGGCAAACTTATGAAAATCCCGAGGAGCACAGGGAGCCAGAGCAGAGCAAAACATAAATCACAGGAACCAGGGACGACAGAGAAGCAACAGGATCAAATGAGAGAAACCAGCAAGGAGGAACTGAGAATGAATGACATAAATATGCAACGGGGAGGCTGATTACTGAGCAGGGATCAAAATGGCTGATTAGAAACACATTGCAGGTGTAAGGGGAGAGAAAGAGAAACAAAGAATAACTAGATACAATAAATAATAAACTGGAATCACAAAGGAAGGACTAAATTAAAGAAAACAGAAACAAGATTGGCTTAATCAAAGAAGACTAAGAATGATCAAACTACAATAAAAAAATTAAACACCAAAACAACCTAAGATCCTGACAGACGTTGTGCCAAAACAGCAGTAGCTGAATGTATTTTTCAGAAAAGATAAGTTTAAGTTTACTCTCCCTGCTGCGTAAACGGCTGTCATGTAAGGAACAACAATCAAGCCAAAAATGGAACATCATACAATTCGGAGATTGCATGATTCAGAAATTCAAGTCTTCATTGTCTTTCCAAGCATCGGATCAGAGAAGCCCTCCTTTGTGGCTCAGAACAGAAATGACAACACTTTCTATTTTAGTGTCTGAACAGAGATTACCCAGGGTTGGTGTGTTCCCCCGGCTGGCAGGCGTTTCACTGCAAGTATGTTATCAAAGCCACTTCAGAGGTGAAGTCACTTCCTCCTCCAGCGAAGCCAGATAACAGCACCCACTCCAAGGCTCCTGGGAATTAAATCCTCCAGGAAGTGGCACAATGGCCGCCCCATTAGCTCTCAGGCAGAGCCGCGTCGGCCTCTAAGAAGCTCCGCTGATTCCCCCGGTCTCACCAGGTCAACGCTGAGAATCCCCCCCACACGCCTGCTAATGACCTGTTTGGGGAAGCTTTTGTTTTTTGTCCATGTGTGAGTCTGGAGGACTGTTAGGGTCATCAGGGCTGATAGATGATTATTGTGTTTAGGAAGGAACTCTAATTACTCTGAGTAAATCATCTGGTGCTGCTGTGACAGACAGGAATGCTATCAGGCTAAAGATTGGTGCAATAGATGACTAACCTCCGGGTCCACATCTTCAAAAAAATAAAAGTATTTTGTACACAAAAGGTCTAAAAACTACAGCTGGGGAAAAACCCAAAACCTTTGCAGCATATTTTAGTCATTTTGTCCGATGGGTGGGGCCAATGCTCCAACAAAATGGATGCAGTCACGATTTTTCATTTTAGTACAAATGAAAACATTGAATTAACCTTTTACTCTGGATGGAAGAGCAAGAAAAATGAAACCTGGCAAATCATGTCTAAAACTAACAGCTAAATCAGAGTCGAATGTTTTGGTCCCCAAAGCAGAAAACTGTTTTTTTCAGAACAGTGGAAGGAAACCCAACACCTGATCCATCAAAAATAATGGAAGATGGTGGAAATGATTAAAGCATTGTACTGCTTAGCAGCACTTATTTAAAAACAATAGAAGAAAACAGAAGAGATAATGTTGGGATCAAGAAATCAAAGACTGAAGCGTCTCAGGTTTTATTTGAACATAAACCAGGAGGTGATGCAGAACCAAAGGAAGAATCTGGAAACAGAAAAGATCGACTTCTTTCCTCCTCCACTCCAGCATTTTCCACACCAAGCTTAAGATTTTATTGTTTTTCCTTTTCTCTCACTGCAAAAACAAAATCCTGACTAATGTTTTTATCTATTTTCTACTGCAAGTATCTTAGTACACCTGAAATAAGTCAAAACTAATTTACAAGCTAAAAGATGCTATCTTTTAGCAAGATGGAGGACCTTGTGTTAAGACAATAAATTCTCAATATTGATCAAAAAATAACTAGATCCATTAACAGACTATTTCACTTATAATTAAACATTTTCCCTTGTTAGATGTGAAATATTCTGCTGGTGAGCAAACAGAGATCACTGTGATCAGTTTCTCTGGTTTTACTCATTATAGGTTCATGTTTGAGTAAAATTAACTTTGTTCTTTTATTCTGTGATCTACTGACAACATGTCCCAGATATTCCAAGCAAAAATTTTGTATTTATTTGCAGTAAATGAGAAATGGTCAAAATAATGAAGAAGATGCAGAGCTTTCAGACCTCAAATAATGCAAAGAAAACAAGTTCATGTTCATGAAATAAGCCAGGACACATGACAACATGATGCATTGACCTAATTATATCACACCTACAGCTAATCTCAAAAAACGTCTCTACATCCACAAATGGAGACACGGGAGCAGAAGTGCTCCTGTAAATCCTGACTGAACGGGTCAGAAGTGAACCAGCTCTTGACCAGAGGCTGAGCTCCTTGACCTTTCCGTGTAACATAATACCGTGTTTGGCTTCGTAAATGGACACGTCGTCGTCTCTTTAATAAAATCCCGTCCTCCCAAGTTTATCAGCGATCAGCCGATGTTTCAGGTCAGCCGACAGGAACATCGCTCATGAATATGTAAGCTCAGCCAGCCAGGCTTGTTAACATTCCCGGCAAGTCGTCTGCAGACAGGTGAAGAGCACACATGGAGCCTCTTCTGATGACCCTGTTGGGATAATCAGACGGGCCAGAGGAAGGCCTGCGCCGCCAGGTGGAGATCAGAACGGCGCCGCTGGTCCCGCTCGCTCCTCTGCAGAGATTGCACACCCTGAAGGTTACTGTAATCATTTCTTCTTTCCTCCAACAAACAGCCCTCAGCAGGGAGTCCACTGTTTACCTGAGCATCAGGTTTTATTGAATATTTCATCACAGCTTCGACCAGAACCAGATGGAAAGTGGAGCTTTAAGATTATTTGGATGCTAAAGTCAGCTCATAAGTTGCTCCGATGAAGATTTAGCCTTTTGAATTGTATTTTATATGGTTTATTATTCAGATATCTGTGGTTTTATATTTGTGATGTTGAATAACTTTATGAAAATGTTGTAACTCGCCGCTGCTTTCATCGTGACCAGAGCGCAGTGGGAAATTAGACTTTGTATGTTGCAACCCGTTACTGTTTCAGTAATTAATGTATGAATTTATTTTTTCTTTTTTTACAAAATAATCATTTTATCTCTCATGCAAACTGAATTATTTCAGATTGATCTGAGTTTGAACCTGAGCTGTTAAAGATTCAGCTTAAATATAGATTAGAACTGAAATATTATTTTTCTCTTTTAATTTATTCCAATGATTGTTAAAATAAGATGAAAAAAAAAAGTTGATGTCCTCCTGTCAACATACAGAAATTAAATGGTAAATGAGGGTTTAAGGTTCAGAACTGCGTGACACTGCAGGATAAACTTTTTTGAGAAAAACTAAATTTAAAATGAGAATGATTTACAGAAATCTGAAACTTATTTCAAAATGCTGCGTAATAATCTTCTCAGCCTTATTTTAAATGCAGAACTGTACCATTTTAAATAGGAACAAGTAACGGATGTCATACTGTATCTAACTCCAGAAAAAAAATTATTGCTTTTTTACCATAAGGGATTTTCTTCGGTTTGTATTGTTTGTTTTATATTCATTAATAATAAACATGTTAATGTATTTGGTTTTTTGTTTGCATTTTTTCTTTCCGCTTGTGGAAAACAAAGTTTCTTGATCTTTATGTTAAATATGAAAACCCTCTGCTGTCTGGTTTTATGAGCTAAAATCAGTAAAAATCAGCTTTTGCTGAGCTAATTTCTCAGTTTTCCACCTTTTAGTGAGTGTGGTTTTACGGTGAGGAAGATTCGTGTGACCTCTGTACTTCTGTTCCACACACTGAGATAATCATCAATCATGGATGAAACTGTGTCTTTTCTTCTGCTCCTACCAGGCACTTGACCTTTAGCAGACCTTTTCTCTGCGATTTCTTCCTACTGTAACATCTTAATAAAAGATAAAGAGATCTTCCCTGCGCCCCTCCGGAGAGCGCACATTTCATACATACCAACACTCTGAATCCAGGGATATTATATTCCTCCCAGGGAAGTCCAGATTGTGTTCTGAATCGGTTCAAGCCTCGCCTGGCAGCTCTCAGCAGCACCTAACTACATGTGTTCTCAGTTTACAAGAAGGCCAACCTGCACTGTCCAACCTGCAGGCGGGAAACGAATCCCCATGAATTAATCTCATTAACAGTGAGGCCAGCGTTGTGGTCAGGACGTTTCCAGATAATGATGTTTTCTCTTGATATAAAGTAATTTGTGAAAGTTTTGCTTCCATTTGAACATTTTGATATATTCTCACTTCACTTAAATCCCACTGTGTTGGGATTTCATACCATAAGCCAATGTGCTGTTCACTGACTGAGAGCTGCATCCGTCTGGCAGCAAGAGGAAAACCGTTTCTGAAAGGAAGCCAGAAAATAAACAGAAAACAGAAAACATGGAGAATCAGAGTTCAGCTTCTACACTCCACTAATCTGGAACAAACTGCAAAACAGCCGAAACGCTGAGTTCCTTTAAACCAGGACAGCACTGCTTAGATCTGCTTCTGAATCATTATAACTGGAACATCAATGAACAAATATGATGTGAGGTTATGATGTCATTAGATGAAATATAATTTGTATTGCTAGTTTCATTAGTGGTTCTTGTGTTACGTTTTTATGATGTAAAGAACTTTGAACTGCCTTGCTGCTGAAATGCTCCATACAAATAAACTTGTCATGTGAAAAAATGAGTCCAGCATGAGATTGTCTGGCCTGGTTACGTTTCTGCACCACGTTTTACTCTGTAAAAGGAAGTGGCAGCATCATGCATGAACAGGAAAGTAGATGAACGTTGGCAGGAAGCTGGATGGAGCTAAAGAGAAGAAATGAAATCTGAAACAGGCTGCAAGACAGGAGGGGTGTGTCAGAGCAGCCTAGTCAAAGTCCAAACCAGGTGCAGCTGAATAATTAGTAGAAACTATGTGATACCAGAGTGATATGTGGATGTTGTAGTTAGGTGCGTTTCTTGAGATGGAAACTTTTTAATCTGATTTGAAATATTATTTGAACTTACTGAACTCTTTGATAACGAGGATCATGTGAAATGTTCTGTTTTCGTCTCACAGACGCCCCTCTCCACTCCTTCAGACTAGTCAGCAACAATTCGCATCATTACAGCAGCTACTTCTCAGTGAAACTCTGGTAAAAACGTTTTTAACGTGTTAACAGAGGAGCCATGTTGGGATGACTTCCTGGAGGCGGAGCTTCAGAAAGAGCAGAATATTTTTAAAGAGACAGACNCCCAATTTCAAGGCATTAAGTTACTGAGTCCAATTTATTTGGTATTTTTGATTGATATATGCTACATATATCAATATATATATTGATATATGTAGCATTTTCTGAACTAACTGAAGGTAACTGAAGGTAACAGTTAGTAGATTGTACTATAAAATGACATTATGTGCCTAGAAAATACAGAAAATACATAAAATACATAATGCTGCTGCTTTAAAAAAAACTTCTGAAGGCACAAAGGGTTCCAGCGCAGTAAGCTTTACCTAAGAAATGTTCCTATTACAGAGAGATAAGGAGCCTTATAATATATTCATACCTGCTGATATTCTTTAAACATCCATAAATGGACAGTGAGATGCTTTTTTTTGTTTGTTTTTTTTTCCATCAGATGACCGGTGTATGACCTCAGGTTGCTGCTGCAGCCTCCTTCCTCTCCAGTGGCTCTTCCCTGTGGAGACTCTGCTCCCCGTTTGCCCCGTCCTGCTGGGACCTGGCCTTTTGTGGCCTTCTTTCCCCGGCTGCAGCAGCCCTGAAGAAGCTAGCAGCTAGCCTCTCTTGGCCTCCACACAGCGGCCAGACAGAAGCTGCTCCTCACTGAGCGCGCTCAGACGCCCGCTGAGGCTCCGCTCCCCGTCGGCTGCTCATTTCTTCCTTTCCCCAAGTAAATCCGGCTTGGCAGCAGAGGAGAAACTTCTCTCTGAATGTTTGGGAGTCGGGGATTTATCTGGACCTGTCTCACTGTGTGTTCTGTGTAAGCGGAGGGGGGATTTTGAAAAGTTCAAACCCAAAGAGAAGCACAATAAAGCTCAGAAATTAGCAGCAAGATGGCCTTCTGCTTTAACGTCCGTATTTCACTGACACATCAGATGAAGGTCGGCGCTCACAGCAAGCTGGTGCCGCAAAAGAAGCTAAATCTCTCAGAGTTTAATCAAAGAAGGTCAGAAGATCCAGCACACAATGGATGCTAAAGGACAGCAGCAGAGAGCCTTTTCTGGGGTGCAGCAACTTTTAAATCTTCATGGTAATTTCAGGAGGATAAGATGGACAAAGGGGTGAAGCTTATTCTGCACTCATCTTGAAAAACTACTTCTAATCTTGTAGATTTTTTTTTTCTTTCTTCCCTATTATTGTTATCAGCACCACTCTTCTCTTCCTCCCAGTTTGTGTTTTATTGTGAAGCCATGAGTCACATTTGGCAGAGAAACATCCAGAGTCGGAACAAATTCACATGAAACAGAAGGCGAGAGGTGGAGGGGTCAGCTCGACTGCCCACCCATAAATCCCTGTAATGAAATAGGCCAGTACTGTACGCCATCTCTGATTGGTTGGCGAGCAGTGGGGGAAAAAAACAAGAAAGAAAGAAAGGCCAGAAAATTCTAATCCCTTCACTGTCCACAACTATTAGATCAGCGTCTAAATCCCATCAAATGTATTGCTATCTGAGCGGCTCGGCGGCCAGGAGCAGGAGTTGCCACCTACAGCCTGTCCTGATTAAAGCTGCGGGTAAAAAGTCTCTGTTTGCATTAGAGCGGGGGGCGGAGCCGGATTAGGGCTGCCGTGGGATGGTGGGAAACATTTACAGGAATGTTACTGCTTTGATTTCCCAAGACTGTAAAAAGTCTCCGATTGTGTATCGGCTGTGTTTACATCAGACAGAGAGACGGGAGGACAGTCGGGTCATGAGACCTGAGGAGGGAAGTCAGAGGCTTCTTCCTTACGGACAGGAAGTGTGACGGAAACTGGCAACAGAAATACATCAAATCCAACCTAATTATGGAAAGTCCGTCTCAGACCTGAGTAACTTTGATGTATTAAACTTCTCAGAAGTAGAGAATTGTTGTTCCTTATGACCTTTGTGAAGTCTGGTGCAATTCAATTCCATAAATAATACTCTTGATTGCGAATAAACCATAATTAGAAACGTGATTTATATATTTTTTTATTATGTTTGACGGTGAAATCGGTTTATTTCGTGTGTTTTATCATGTTCCGACCTTGAACCAGACTGGGAGGTCGTAAATCTGCAACAATAAATTGAGCAGTGCTGTAATTGGCTTCAAGCTGGCAGAGATTTGGTCTGAAAACACTTTAATTCTGAGTTATAGCTCTGCTTTTAAGATTTTAATCAGTCTTTACTTTTTACACGCAGTCAGGATTAAACAGAGTATCTGCTCTATGAGGCTTGTTTGTCACATTAAAAGTCTTTTGAAAATAAACTTTAAGGTGGCATTTAATGAACTTCTCATAAAGCCCACATCTTTGTATTGATGTGATGCAATTGGTGTTTTCATTAATTGTAAGTGGAAAATCACCATAATAAACATAAATAAATGCTTAAAAACACCCGAGTGTGTGTAACTGATCTGTGCCTGTGTCTCACTTAGTGGCTTAAACTGAATTATGTGATTTTCTTCTATTTTCAATCACTGAAATAATGTAATCTTTTCTTTTCTGTTATTGTTTTTCTCATGATCTGGTTTAACATCCATGCTGGCAAGTTAAGAGATAAATATTATGGAAAAAATGGGAATATTTCACCTAATAAAGGCTTAAATTTAACTCAGTATAATTACATACAGTTGTGGATGCATCAATCTGTGTAACACACATGAAGGTGGATGTGCAAAAAACTACTTAATATAATACTTTGCATGCAGCTCACATGTTTTTTAAATTTTTTAAATAGTAATTGGTGAAGTAAATTTATGCAAGCAAAAATGAACATTTTTAATAAAACAAAATGGATAATAGTTTTTATAATTGTAAAACATTTTATTGGACCCATTTGTTTTTTTGTTTTTTTTCTCTATTTTTTTAACTTGAGCAGTGTCAGTTTTTCATACCTGCATTGTCAAAATAAAAGCGCTTGCAGCTTGGCTTTACAACATTTTTTGATGCTTCATGTACTTTCAAAGTTAATTACATGCAAACGTTTGTCCATGTTTCCCCCGATGCGGCACATCACAGAGTGGAGCTCTGAGACCGTTTACAACGCTTCATGTTTCTGCATAAATAGATCACACAAGCCCAAAAGATGGTAAAAGCAACATGTTTACTGAGAAAATCAAATCTTCTGTGATAATCAGCCTGTGCATGTGTGTGCAGTCAGATTCTGCAGGTTTTCAGATCTCCACCTGTGTGACCGTGTGGCTGCAGCTCATTGTGTCTCAGCGGTGAAGTGAGACTGGAGAATCGGCTGTTCATTACGTCTGTCTGCAAGCCTGCGTGTGTGTGTGTGTGTGTGTGTGTGTACGAATACCTCCTTGTTTCAAAACTAACAAAATGGAACCTCAGAACCTCCACATGGCCCACGAACATGTGGCTCTAAAGCGGAGCTCTGCTGCCCCCTCTGGTTGAAGGTTGAAGTGCAGCGCAGCGCCGTTGATGACTGTGGTCAGAGTTCTTTTCCTGGATGTAACTGGATCCAATAATCATCTCGGATTCAAACTTAAACATCTCTAAATGAGCAAATTAGTAAAACAAAATAATTTATTTAACTTTTTGCCCAATATAAGATGTAAGCACACATGAAACCTAATGTATTATCTGAGTTCAGTTTGAGATGGAGGCATCATAATGATTATGAGATGAAAAAGGCAGAATTTCTGACAGATTAAACCAAAAAGCTGCACAGTTTATACAATAATTATACTATAAAAATAGACTGTGTGAATGTGGATATACAACATTTTATTCTTTTTTTTTTTTTTTTTTTTTTAGTGAAACTCTTCCCAAAATGTTTGAGGTGGTTTGACTGGGATTCAAAATTGCAACATTTGTCCCATTTCCAGCTGTGAACCAAACCGTTTGGATAACCCGTTTCCCTCCTCGCCTGTGGTGGCGCTGCACTAAGAACCACTGATGGAAACGACACAAAAACTCCTGAAGTCACCGAGTTCAACTTTTTTCTTCATGAAATGTAAACAAAAATGGAGCAGCATCCGATTTCAGCGGTTGGAGTTTTTCTCTGTTGTCTTTGGTAAAAGACCAAGAGCTTCTTGTATTAATGCTACACTTGTGTTTTTAGTACCTCAATCTTTGAAATCAAACCAGTCAACTCAAAATATCCAATAAACTGAACCAGTTTCAGCCAAAACCCAGCTTCTTCAAACAGACATGGATTTAAAACGGATGATTTGTGCCAAAGTCTGAACTATAAAGGTGTCAATGGTGAGAAATTTGACTTCCTAACTCTTAAAACCACCCCTGTATTGATCCTGAGGGTGGATTTTATTTTGGTAATGGCGGTTTGCTCTGACTGCTTCCTGTAGCAGCGCCATCCTTCTTGTTCACTCTGAAGCTGCTCCTGTTTTTGTTCGCAATCATATCTGTCTAAACCGGCAGCACGATTATCATTTCTGCACCTGTGCCAAGTTATTAGAGAGGGAAGAACCACAAATACTATTACGATAATGGGCCGCAGATAGCAGAGTGGATAATTGCATATTCTTTAGATGAACATGAGTTGACATTGGGAATGGAGTCCCAGTTCGCATCTGCTGCACATCGCTCACTGCCTTTGTGGCCGTTTGCAGCTGCAAAGCAGCAACTCTGACACAGAGGAGACCTGTGCAGTTTGAAAGCAGAGCGGGTGACACCGGTTTAACGACACCAGGCATCCGCGTTCTTAGTCAGCAACTGCAGATGAATTGTACGACAATGATGACAAATCAGCAGCGGAATGGAGTGGGAGTCGGAGAAAGGCGACGTGTGAGAGAAAACCTGGCGCCGTCGCAGATGGCTAAAGGCCAGTTTTAGTTTGGTTGTGCTCCCAGTTTGTTTCCTTTGATTCCGCACTCAAGGTAAGAACCATTAGTCAGTCTCATTGAGCCAGGATGCCATCAAAGTGAGTTATGTCATGCATCATTTCCATAGAAGCAGGATAGATTAGCTTTAAACGGCGCTGAAGTGATGTTACACACTGATGTGTTCAAACATGAAGCCAATCCAAGTTTGACTGATAAGCAGGAGAATGAATTTATTTTAAAGTTGTCTATTTATGCGTTTAAAAATATTTGTTCTTCTACAGATGGTTTTGACATTTGTGAAGAAAAATCATAGTTTTATTGCTGAGATGAGTTGAGGATCTCTCTCTCTCTCCACAGAGCAGCAGGGAGTCCCGATCTGTACAAACACAAACGTTTATGGACTTTATTAAGATTTTAGATTAAATGTCAATTAAAAGAGCAAATAATTGTGAAATAATGAGAATTACTCATTTAACCTTCATTTAAATGATTAAGAATCTATTTTTGGAAAAGTGCTGCTTGGGTTTGTATTGTGCCTCCCTTAGTCAATCTTTTGCAGTGAAGCACTGCAGTCATTTAATTTAAGAGTGTAGGACAAGGGACGCATGTAAAAGTTGCAGGACTCTGGCCTCAGTTTGAGACTGCTGGTGTAGCACTATTGAAGTACAGAAGGACTAGATGGAATAAATCAGAAGACTAAATTCGTCTACTGGAGCCGTTGTCAGTAATCAATAAAACAATGCAAAAGAACTGCTTTCAATACCATGTATTTTGAAGAGAAAATTAAAGTGAACAATACAAGACAAACATACATAAAACCCAAAATAAATATACACAGTACTGCGCCAGATCCTTCATACATTTGTGCACAACTGGTCTTAAACTTCCCCGCTGGTCAGCACAATGTCTGACCGACACACATTCAAAAGTCCATGGTTGGATTATCCAGATATTTAAGATGACAATGTCCCAGCGCAAGTTGTTTCGGATGAAGAGATGAGTAATGGATTGTGTGCCTGAATGGTGAGATGGAGGGGGAAATGATACCGTCAACCTCCTACCAGACCAGTATGGAGTGATTCTTAGGTTCTCCTGGCCCCAGCCAGTTTTCAGAAGCTCGCCAATCCTTTAACCCTAAAAAGGGGTCACCTGGCCTGTATTAAAATAAACAGGACCAGTAAATTTCCAGCCTGCTAGTTAACTAGACTTTTTTCAGTTACATACAGAAATAAATGCAATAAATCTAATCTTTCAGACCAAATAAAGATAAACATTCATCTCATTATCTTAAACATGTAGAACTTAAGTTAGATCATACAACAGTTAATGATCACAATTAGCATTGGCTACCACCAACATGCTAAAACAAACAAAACAACATTGTGTTCACTACTCACCAATTCCATTTATAGTTCAGTGCATGACAGCTTCATGTCTCCAAACTCACTGGATTCTCAGATCTACATGATTTTTATATTAAAAGGTTAAAAAGTGCATAACAAACAAAGGGATGAACTGATTGAAAACACCAACCTGCAGCTCCTTTGTCTCCAGCTCTCCCCCTCACACCTGACTGGGGAAAGCTGGAGCAAGCCTAAATAACTACCTCAGGTGTGTCAATTGGTTGAATGCACTGTGTGACTGACTGTCACTCTAACCAATGGGGCAGCAAGGCGGGACTAAGGGCAGTTTTTTTCCTACCCCGGGTTACACTGGTCTAGAGAGTAATCAATACCTTGCTAGGACTGAACTTATTCCATATCCTGTGCGCCTCAGGATAGAACAGGTGAGATGCTGTTAATAGATCAACCTCCATTTTCAGCTTTTCAGCAACTTTATCCCTGAACTGCTTTGCTGTGTTTTTTGGTCTTCATGATGCTGTTTGTTCACAAGCGTTCTTCAACTGAACACCTGACCAAAGACTGAAGTACATACAGGTGAGCCCTATTTACTACTTACTGGATGTTTATAAGCAGTTTACCGCTTTGTGTTGTATTTAGGAGTTTTAGTAAAGCACACTGTTCAGAGTCTTTTTTGGTTAAAAATGATCCTACGATGACAGCCTGGTTCCCATGAAGTAGGTTGCCACCATCAGTGTGTGAATGGGTGAATGTAGTGGAAAGCACTTCAGTATCCTCTGGACTTGACAAAGCTCTATACAAGTACAAGCCATTTACCATTTTACCATTCATTTCCATGTCACAGTCACAGACTGCTTTGCGGTGGTCTATCATAAAATCCCAATAAAATCCTCTCAGTTTTGTGGTTGTCTAAGAGTCCCTTCCAAAAACAAGCATCCAAGAAACACCCTGTTGGGATCCCACCTCACTCCTTTGAGCGTAGAAGAACATTTGATTATCAGTACATCCTGCTGTAAATGTAATGCTGCTCTTGGGAACATAAGAACATAAAGAAGCTCTCCAGTTTGTAGAAATCCCCAGCAGGTTTACGCCCTGCAAGCAGGAACCCGTCTGGTCGGAGTGAGTATTCCCCTCTGCTGCACCTGCAGCCCAGCCACCCACGTCGTCTGTCCAGTAGCTCTGTGGAGCATTTACAGTGTGACAAACCCATTGTTGCCATGTGTCACAAAGATAATTATGGAGACAAATATACAAACTAAGGCACATTTCAAGTGAACCACAGGCACCATGGCAACAGCACACACAGGATGATTGTTTCCTCTTTGAGATCTGTTTTTTAAACTCGATACACAAATCCAACCAATCTGAAAAGGCCTCTGGTCTGTGGAAAAATCAAAGATAACAACAACAAGCACTATTCAGCCTGAAAGCATCAGCGGCACCTTTTTGCCGAGTTTGTGAGAAGAAACTGAACTCCTGCACTGACTTTAGTGCCACTGTCTCACTTTTCTGAAGGAGATGAGAAGAGTTGGCTTTTTGTTCTGCTGGAGCTGCAGAGGCTTTGTGGTGCAGGTGAAGAATACGGGCGCCGGCTTTCTCAGACAATTCTGACCTGCATCTGAATACAGGCCAGGCCAGCTGGAGCCCTTTATTTACTGCTGAAATATTGGGATGCTCTTTGCCAGGTTGGAGAAAGAAAAACACTCCCAAGGCTTTATAAAGCAGGAGCCATGACAGACTGCTAATTTAAACAGCTCCCTGCAGCTTTTATCTCCTACAGATTTTCTTACTTGTGTTTAGTTGAGTGTGGAAATAAATTTGCAGGAACATCTGCAGCAGCAACACCTGCATGTTGGCTTCTTTTAACCAAATTGACTTTGGTTAAGAGAAGCCAAGTCAGTGTTGTGTAGAAACTATAGACATCACAAAGAAGGATTTCTGTTTATTAGAAAACTGATTCATTTTACAACGTGGTAATAAAATTTTAATTAAAACAAAGAGAAAACAGATTTTAATGGGGATGACTTTATCTGCCAATTTTCACATGAATAAAACATTTTTACTCAGTTTGGTTTTCTATGTATTTCTTCCTTGTGTCAGATATGTTACTAAAGAGCAAAAACATTAAAGGTAAACATTAAATTTTAAAGTACTTCAGTTTATATTGTGTTAGTTATGGTAAAATTATGTAAAAACCCATTTACAGTTCCTTATTATGAAATAGATAAGCAGAGAAATAGAACACCAATACCTTACTGTGTACAGATTAATTCAAATAAAACATAAAAAGTAAAAGAAAAATATGAGGTATGACTACAAAGTAATAAATTTAACACTCTTGTAACTCAGTTTTTTTGTTTTTCTAATTTGGCATTAAATTAGCAACACAATCTAAGATACTGTTAGCCAGAAAACAAAGTCATCACCATAATAAAAGTCGCACACGTTGGTGGGCCACGTTTGGCTTTGATTAGGACTCATTTCCTGAGGCGTTTTGACAGGTTTCTGCAGTGTCACCATTTATTTCCATTCAGCTTTGCATTATCTTTTTGCCTTCACACCAAACGCGTTGGACGCTTCAAGTTCAGTGTATGTGCACTGTGGATGCAGACACTTGACATTATGCTCTACACCTAGCGTTTCCAGCATCAGGCTGGTATGGTTTACAGTCACAGGCTATGCCAGAGGTTCCCAAACTGTGGGGGGCGCCGTGTCATTACAGGGGGGACGCGGGAAGCCGTCTGGATGAAAAAAAAAAAAAAAAA
>NW_015113974.1:156045-160634 GCF_001443285.1 Poecilia latipinna | reverse complement strand
TATTGAAGATGTCAGGAGCAGAGACAAAAGGTTCTACTGAGACTTGAACTCAGATTGCTGGATTCAAAGTCCAGAGTCCTAACCATTACACCATAGAACCACCAAGTGGGAACTTAAATAAAGGAACCCGATTTCAAAGATGTCTACATTCAAGTCGCTTGGCGTATGAACCCTCACCAAACCTGAAGACTCTTGTTGACTCACTTCACCCTGTGAGAAGCATAACATACAAAATCTGTTTCTGTCTGGTTTCAAACCAGATACCTTTTGTGTGTTAGGCAAACGTGATAACCACTACACTACAGAAACTGAATTTCTGTACATTGCTTCAGTTTGAGGTTTTAAAGTTTAAGATGTCAGATTCAAAGCATAAAGTTCCTACTGAGGATTGCACTCAGATGCCTGGATTCAGAGTGCAGACTAGCCCATTGACCTTATTGGCATCAATCTATTTACGTTGATTTCATATATATTGAAGTATATTATTTTTACAAATATGCTACAATTACAATATGAGCACGTTTGTCAAGATCATGTATGATTTTCTTAGATCGATGGGAAGACCATACCAAGGTTGTGAGTTCTATCCCCATCGTGCCCAATCAGACAATCAAAACTTCAAAATTAAAAAGAGTGGAAAAAGAAACACTTCAAAAATAAAATCAACACTGGAAAATATACCTCTGGCATGTTGATTTTGAAAAACATTAGAATATGAGGCCTTTCCTGAAAACTTCATTGTAAGATCATGTCAGTTTTTCTTAAATCCATGGAAACTTAGCATTCTGTGTGGCTGGTTAGCTCAGCTAGTTAGAGCGTAGTGCTAAAAATGCCAAGGTCATGGGTTCAATTCCCATGCTAGCCAGTTGAAATATGAATTGGTTCAGACAATCAACTTCAAAGTAGTGAGAGGATTTAAGTTAAAACCTTTCATACATTGCTTTTGGAAGACAAAGGAATGTCAGCACTTTTATCAAATCGTAATTGTGGTAAAATCATGAAAGTTCTTCTTAAATCCATAGAAACTCAGCAGTTTGTAAGGTAGGTTAGCTCAGGAGTTTGCAGCGTGGTGCTGGTAACGCTGAGGTCATCGGTTCAATCCCCATACTGGCCAGTTCATATCTATGGTGTTTCAGATAATCAACACTTCAAATTACAAAAAGGGTGAAAAATAAAATTAACACTTCAAAATATAAAATGGTTCAAAAATAAATTCAATACTCAAATTAAAAATTGGTTCAAAAATAAAATAAACTCTTTAAAATGAAAAATAGTTGTAAAGTATACCTTTATGCAAGTTGATATTGAAAAACATTAGGATATGAGCGCTTTTGTTACGATCATCTAAGTCTTTAGCAAATCGATGAAAACTCATCACTCCAGAAACTTATCCAATTTGCTGGTAGATGATCCAAAAGTTATCAGAGACTAATGTCAACCATGGGCATGGAAAAATGTTAAATACTTATACCACAGATCCTCTCAGAGAGCACAGTAATTTAATTAAGATCTTGTTTTGATGACTGAAGAGTCCGACCACGACACAAAGCCTATTCGGGTCCGGACCCTGTGGTCCATTCATTTCTCTTGTTGTCTGAACCCAGTGAATCCTGGCTTTGACTTCTTACATTACTACATCTTACATTCTCCTTTTCCTTTGGGCCCAGGACTTGGACTGGACCAACTACAGCAACTCCAGATCCCAGCCGACAGCAGGCATGTGGGGTGCATCACTTTTCTGCCTCTCTCTGATGCACTCATTATTCTGACTGAGGGGAAATCTGGACTCATCACATCACATGACCTCCTTCCTTCACTCCTGAGTCCAATCTTCAGGCTCCCTCGCAAACAAACGCCTGTTTCTCCGGTTATTCTCCCTGATTAGTGGTTTTCTTAAGGCTACACAGCTGCTCAGCCTCAATCCCCTGAGTTTGCTTCACACTGAGCATGTGGAAAAGCTCTTACTATTAGACATCGCCCTGAGTTCTGCTGCTGTTGTTCTTCGACTGGATTTTTCTAACCCAGTTACAGTCATACCTGAAATCTCTGTTTGTTTTCTCTGCTTGATGCCGATGATCTGACCCGTCTGAAACAGCCTGATCTTTTTAGCAAACATATGGACAGAGGATGTGTTTTTCAACATGGCTGCTTAAGAAATGAGAAGCGACTCGTTCCCTTAAGTTGGATGTATGGGATTCTTTCAATTAACAAGTTCAAAAAGGTGTAATAAAATATTTCACTACCCTACTCTTTCATCCTAAAACTAATTCTGTGGGACTCTCTCCACTGAAAATCATTAAATCAGACGACAAAAATCACAGTGTTTGGTGTAAACACCTGTTGACCTGCAAGCCAACAAACCATGAAATGAAACGTGGCTGTGCCATGAATAAAGCAAGAGCTTATTAACTTGGTATTAGCATTCCAGTTTGTGGGTAAAGTAAGAATATTTTTAAAACAGAAGACAGTAACAAAGTTGTTGTTGGTATCAGGATGCCTGACCAGGTCACAGACGGGTCACACGGTGGGTTTTCTCCGGGTTCTCCAGTGACTCTCCACTGGCCAAACAGCCTTCTGGTTTGTTTGCAGGTTATTTCTCTTCTCTGTGTGATGGATCATAGGACCACCAGTCCTGTGGTGGTCCAAAGATTAAGGTGGAAAAGAAAAGAGATGGAGAGATAGGTCACGTTGTATAATTTATGAACATTATTTATTTAACTGAATTCAATTTTTAAGGTGGGAAAAAACAATCAAATGATGTTTGTTTTACAGAAATACCTCAAAAATGTCCTCCAAGCGCCAGTTTGAGAACTAAAGCTAAACAAGACACATTTCATCTGCCTGGTTTTATTGTGTGATTTTATTTTGTTGCTCTGACAGAATCTGCAGACGCCCTGAAAGGAAGAGGAGGCGCTCAGGGAACCCGTTAAGTCAAGGTTGTTATGCTGGCTGGCATTTTGTAATATAGTGAGGGATTCTAATCTTTATCAGCTTTAGTGGCCCTGACAAGCTAACATTTATTAAAGTCGGATCAGAGGCACTTCACTCAGGCAATAATGTGCTGTCAGTGACAGTTAGTGCCACCCAAGATGATCTTGTTAAAAAGCTTTTTAATCAGCAGTGGAGCTACAGGAAGACTCATCCGGAGACATCAGGCCTGTCTAAACATCTTCAGCCGCAGAGACGGTGGAAAACCTCGTACCTGCAGATGAACACGGAGAAACCAGCACACCTGCATCCGGGTGGAAAGAATAATGATTCGTTCTTGCACATTGCATTCCGTCTCGCGGTCCGCCGGCGTTGCTGTCACTGCCTTTGTCATCCTCCTCCAGTCAAGCAAGCACTTGTCACAGCTCTGACTCCGCCGTGCCTCCTCAGACACACTCACAGGGCGGCTTTGTCACACTGTCATTCAACCGGCCAGAAGAGAGTGAGAGGTGAGAAAATTTGCTCCTGTGCCTTTCTGTTTGACCGGCCTTTAGTGTGAAACCACTCAATATTCCCTGCTTGGAGCAAAGCAGTGGATTCTGAATACATTAAATGTGAAGTGTATGTCCAGGTGCGGCAGAAATGCAAATATTTCATCCACCTGAAGTTAAATCATTTCCTTTTGAACCCAAATCGTAATGTAGTTTTCCAGTATTTCCTCACCAGTGTGCAGATCCAAATGAACTCAGATCAACCTTTTTCTATTATCTCTAAAAAATTCCCAACACCTAAAAAATATGTAGAAATAACTCAGAGAAGTTATTGAATCTTACTGTATTTATTAAGGACAGAATGTCAGAGCTATTCTGCTCAACAGTCGGACGTCCTGCAGGCACAGGATGGATAATCTGAAGTTTAGATCGGAGATTCAGCCTCTGTTGACAACTTGTCAGGTTTGCAGCAGATTTTAGAAACTTTCAGGCTCCTGTGGTGACGTTATTTCAAGGTAAATCGTGACAAATCTACCTTTTCTGGGTAATGTCAAATCTTTCTGTAAGCCAGAAGCTGCTGTTTGGCAACGGCAGAAACTTAGACATTTTCCTCCCACTGTTTGTTCTCAGGTAAACAGCAGGAGCATCTGCAGTGTTGTGGTGCGGTTAGAGGCCATTTCTGGAGACGTCCCAATGCGTTTTATGATCTTATTTATGTTTCTTTATAGATAGTAATCTGGATCATTTGAACCTATGGGGTCCCAACACTTTGAAACAAAGAATCCTCCAATCCTCCATCCGGCCAGGATGTCGATGCAGCAGGTGGACATGGTTAGCTGATGCACATCATGTACGGCCCGTTCTCGCTTAGATCATAAGCAGTTCTGGTTTGTTGACGCGTCGTCTCTGATCAAACGTTTTCCTCTCAGTCGCCATCAGTTCCTCTAGGATGATCCTGTTCAGAAACAACCAGCTCATGGATGGCTGCCGTCTGTTCTGCTGCTTTTAGAAACTGTTTCTGCGTCTCCTGTTGGATTATCTGGTAACGAGTCCCAGCAGGTCGCTTCTGAATTCCTGACCTGGGCTGCTGTCGATCCACTGACCTGGTCTGCTGTCGATCCACTGACCTGGGCTGCTGTCGATCCACTGACCTGGGCTGCTGTCGATCCA
>NW_015113974.1:151315-151965 GCF_001443285.1 Poecilia latipinna | reverse complement strand
GGATCTGGCCAATCCACTGACCTGGACTGCTGTTGACCCACTGACCTGGGCTGTGGTCGATCCATTGACCTGGGCTGCTGTCGACCCACTGACCTGGTCTGCTGTCGATCCACTGACCTGGGCTGCTGTCGATCCACTGACCTGGTCTGCTGTCGATCCACTGACCTGGGCTGCTGTCGATCCACTGACCTGGACTGTGGTCGACCCACTGACCTGGTCTGCTGTCGATCCACTGACCTGGGCTGCTGTCGACCCACTGACCTGGTCTGCTGTCGACCCACTGACCTGGGCTGCTGTCGATCCACTGACCTGGGCTGTGGCCGACCCACTGACCTGGACTGCTGTCGATCCACTGACCTGGGCTGTGGTCGATCCACTGACCTGGGATCTGGTCGATCCACTGACCTGGGCTGTGGTCGATCCACTGACCTGGACTGCTGTCGACCCACTGACCTGGACTGCTGTTGATCCACTGACCTGGGCTGCTGTTGACCCACTGACCTGGGATCTGGCCGACCCACTGACCTGGGATCTGGCCGACCCACTGACCTGGGCTGTGGTCGATCCACTGACCTGGGCTGCTGTTGACCCACTGACCTGGGCTGCTGTTGACCCACTGACCTGGGATCTGGCCGACCCACTGACCTGGG
>NW_015113974.1:139536-147343 GCF_001443285.1 Poecilia latipinna | reverse complement strand
GGATCTGGTCGATCCACTGACCTGGGCTGTGGTCGATCCATTGACCTGGGCTGCTGTTGACCCACTGACCTGGGCTGCTGTTGACCCACTGACCTGGGCTGCTGTTGACCCACTGCCCTGGAATCTGGCCGACCCACTGCCCTGGGATCTGGCCCATCCACTGACCTGGACTGCTGTTGACCCACTGACCTGGGCTGTGGTCGATCCACTGACCTGGGATCTGGCCGATCCACTGACCTGGGCTGCTGTTGACCCACTGACCTGGGATCTGGCCGACCCACTGACCTGGGCTGTGGTCGATCCACTGACCTGGGCTGCTGTTGACCCACTGACCTGGTCTGCTGTCGATCCACTGACCTGGTCTGCTGTCGATCCACTGACCTGGGCTGCTGTCGATCCACTGACCTGGACTGTGGTCGACCCACTGACCTGGTCTGCTGTCGATCCACTGACCTGGGCTGCTGTCGACCCACTGACCTGGTCTGCTGTCGACCCACTGACCTGGGCTGCTGTCGATCCACTGACCTGGTCTGCTGTCGATCCACTGACCTGGGCTGTGGTTGACCGACTGACCTGGGCTGCTGTCGACCCACTGACCTGGGCTGCTGTCGACCCACTGACCTGGGCTGTGGTTGACCGACTGACCTGGTCTGCTGTCGATCCACTGACCTGGGCTGCTGTCGATCTTCTCTCTGCCTCTCCTGCTGGATCTGCACATCTGAACTGGATTCATGTTACCGTAACTCCTGCTGTCATCATACGGCTCTTTTTTAGCTTACTTTTAGATAAACATTTGAATTAAATAAAACACTTTAGGGCTGCACTGCTTGGTTCTTGATCCAATAACTTGGATTATTTAAAAGTCCCTTGTGTTTTTAATAACAAGCTGTTCGCCGTCCATCCAGAAGTTTCAACAAACAAAACTAAGTTGTGCAGCTGAAAGAGTAACAGCCATTTTGGTTGGTGTTTGTTTGTCTGACATTTAAATTAGGCTTGCATGACACATATTAATGCAGTCCTGCAAATGAGCTGAAGAAGCAAATGACATTTTACAAGCAACAAATTAGTCAAATGAGCGGAGTGAGACGAGAGTCGGGGAGAGAGACTCATTGAAACCGTTGGTCAGGTGAAGCTTTGTGTCGAACCCCAACAGCAAGGTGCAGAAAGAGACCCTGGACCAGCATTTTACCTGACATTTAACTGGGAATTAACTCAACATATTACAGTACAGCTCATAAAACGAACTCGCTTTCGATCAAGCGCTCTGACGCCCGTATTTCAGGGTGCCAGGATAAGGTCAGCTGTCACAGAGGAATGTTTGCTGAATAAAAATTGACGCATAACAAGCTAAAAAGCAGGTTGGAGTTGGGCTTCCTCCCCTCGCAGGCTGCAGATCCTGACCTTTACATTACACTATTCAATAAGGTTTTGGTATATGTGTGTGTGTGTGTGTGTGTGTGTGTGTGTGTGTGCGTGCGTGCGTGTGTGTGTGTGTGTTTTATTCTGTCAAATTAAGAGAAGGCCCCTTTGGGTTCTTCATGCCTTGGAGCTTTTATTTAATTTGCAACCCTTGAGTCTTTCTTGCTCCTGCCAGTGTGCAGACAAAGCAAACCAACCTGTAATTCAATTATTTTCATTGTTGTTTTATGGCTGTTTTTATTTTCCGTATCTGTCTCTATGGAACTGCTCCGATGTTCCCATCTCTTATTCTTTGGGTTGTGGTGGATGGAAGGAGACAAAGCAGCAAAGCAGGTCTGAGTGTGAAAAGAGAACATTTTGACTCCTGGTAAAATAATCCAATGATTCTGTGTTGGAAGCGTGGAACTGTCTGCTACCTGTGCAGCACAGAAATGTGTGAATGCGAATGCATCAGAGTCATTTTTCACAGAGCTGCAGGAATGTGAAATTTCTGTTCTGATGTTGGTTAACTGATATCTCCCTGTTTTCCATTCTATGGGTTGTAACGGCTGCATTTCACTGCAAAAACCCAAAATATCTCAGTGCACTTGAAATAATACAAGACTAACTCATAAGTAACTTTCTATTAAGACATATGAGCTTGTTTCATTTTAAGTTTTTAATTCCTTAATGCAGACAAAAAGGAACCAGTTCCACTGGCAGATTATATCACTTGTAAGACTATCTGCCAGTGGAACTTGTACTTTTTCATCAATATTATTGATTTAAAACATTTTTCTATCTTGCTAAAAAGTTATTTGTAAGTTCATTTTGTCAAATTTCAAGTGTACTGAGATATTTGCTCTAGAAACTAGACCAAAAATACTTGGTGAGATTTGGTGATTCTGCGTGTTGGCAGTAGCAGCTCCTATAAATCCTTTGTAGTAATGAGTGTTTAACTTCATTAGAAGAACCTTGTCCCGCTCTTCTTTCAGGATGGTTTTTATTTCATTGGAGGGTTTCCCATCATAAACTGTCTCTTTAGGGCCGAACCACAACATCTCAGTTGGGTTTTACTTTAATTATGCCACTCCAAAGCTTTTGTTTTCATTTTCAGGGCCGTTTGGAGGTTGACCTGTGTTGTGCTACTGGACAGTTATCCAGTTGCTCTTCTTACCCTGTTCATGAAATAATGAGATAAATGGAGGAACATTTGTCATAGAGGGTACATGTGTAAACGTCATTTTATAGGTTACGTCACTTACAACCATCATGAACAACAGATCACTGAACAAAAGTTGAGCATGTCGTGCGCCAAAGTGTTGCATCAGTTTACCATTCGAAGCATCATCTCCAGCTGACAAAAACACAAAAACTGCAACACCAGAATGAAGGAAATACTCTGAGAGCCATTTCAAAGTGAGTCTTCTGGTAATGTATGCGTTGGTGGGAGGCCTGGGACAGAGCGGGATGGTTTCCAGATCAGGAAATCCTTCTTCATTCCTCTTTCATTGTCAGTGAATTTGTAAGGTCTTTAATTTGGTCGTTCAATATCTGGAATCCATTAACAAGCTGCTAAACTGGACACCAGAGCATAGACGGATCCATCCAGATGTGTTTGACACTTTAATAGATGCTCTTTAAAAAGCATGCAGATTTGATCTACCTACAGAAATAATGTACACAGACTAATAAACACTGATTACTGACAGCTAGTAGTTGTTGAGTTTCCCAAACTGGAATCAGTTTCTGAACTCCATCTTAATTAGAGCTGAAGTGTGAAGAAGGAAGAAGTGCTCCTCTGTGTGAGAAATCTTTATTCATAAGGGCTTAACTGTGACTGGCATGGCCTCAAGATATCCCAACCTCTCAGCTCGAGAAGCGCTGCCAGATGTTATGGATATTCACCAATAACTAACATTTGCATGTCGTTGTGAAGCAGAAGGGGTGAAGCTGGTTAGGTGGGATGATCCGTGATAACCCAACGCAGTCGGTGTGTAGGCTGAGGTTCGAGTGCTGCATCTGTGTCCTTTTGAAGCGACAGTTTGTTTCTTTTATTTCCTGGTGAAACAGAGCATCCGGCTCGGTTCCACCTTCCTCTGTACGTCTTGATTAGGATGCAGCGGGAGGCGAGACGCTCGCGCCGGAGCCGAATGGTGCATCATGAATGTCTGCCACGTCCCTCGCCTTGCTTCGATACTCACATTTGCTTTCTCTTAGCTCCGTTTGTTTTTGTTGTCTCTTTTGTTCGGGCAGAAAATCCGCAGTGTACGCAGCTGTGGACTGTGGTTATACGGATGGCAAATAATGATCCACCGAACTGTACACAGAGGTTTTTCTGCAGAGCCATTGTCTCCATGGAATTGATGAGAGGAAGAGAAGGGGGGGAAAGGAAACACACAGGATGACTAATACTCTAAACTGCAGGGCGGCTGGGGGGCAATCATCCAAATTAATGAGCAGTAGATTGACAAGCGGTTCAGTCTGGATGCTCATCCTAATCAGAGGCCAGGAAGGGGAAAAAATAGTCCCCCTTCAAAGACGAGCAGAATGAGTTTGCAATGTATTTCATATTCATGTAAGTGAGGCTTGGCAGAAGGATCAGCCACCCTTCCTTTATGAGATGTTTATTCACATGAGGGGCTCATCGTCAGGCCAGTCAATCAACATCCTCAGGCTGCTGTGTGGTACATCCAGGTCCAGGTAGCGGATCAGGTGGCCGTTTAATTACCCTGCTGGTAGGAGAGGCAGCGCTGGACAGAACAAAAGGCAGATGGATGCTTGACTTCTTTTATCTGGACCAGGTCATCCATGGCACCTGGAGAGTCCTTGTGGGTTTGAACGGTCCGCTTCTGTTTGGACGGGTCTGGAGAGCGCAAGAACCAGAAATCCAGCCCTGAGTGTTCACCTTCGTGCAGGCGAACCCCTCTGACCTGCATCCATGCTGCTAATAACATGCTGCTCTCTCCACGGCGACGCCCACCTCCCTGAATGCACAAACCCCAAGCAGCTGGCGGTCCATCTGGGGCTCATCAGTTGCCCTGGAGAGCAAAATTAGTCCCCACCGCACCAGACTGGGCATCCGCTCCGCATTATCACTGCCACCCATTTCTTTCCACTGCATCTCTGCCATGCTAGCACCCCGCTATTCCACCGCCTGCTGTCCCAAAGCCACAGCAAAGACCTGTCATGCTCCGTCATCCCAAAAACACCGTCGCAGAAGGTATTCTGATTTAAACCAGCTTGGAGGAAACCCCAACACGTCGGCGCAGGCGAGAGCAGCAGTGGTAATGAATGCGGTCGTCGTCAGAAGGAAAGAATCACAGACAAAACACGGGGCCCGGGGTCTGAATGAGCTATTAATGACGGTGATCAGATGGTGCTTCCTCTGCTGAACACCCACAGAACCAGAACATTCATGTTTTCTCACAAATCCAAGCAAAGTTTTCCAAAATATCATCAAATAAAACAAGCACTTTCATCTGTCATCGGCTTGTAAAGCAACAGAGTGAGAGAATGAAAATAAACAGGAAATTAGTGTGGCTTACTATAAAGCATTGCTTTGGGTGTTATTATGCCAGGACAAAACGCTGCTTATTAAATTATTCCCAGTTTTGCTCAGAGAGACTCGTTTACTTCAAAGGCTTCTGACTTCCACAGTGTGAACAGATATTTCCACTCATCTGCCTCAGCTGAACAGAACCGCTGATAGTATTTACATATTTCTTTAATAGCTGCATGTGATGCTTGACTCCAGAAGGGACACTGAAATCGAGTGTCCACATTTAATAAAGCAACGTAACGGCAGTGCTGTGAAGTTGTCTGGCTGCAGAGATAAATGCTGGAGCCTGGGATGCATTTGGCAGCAAGTGAACATATTGTCCTTCAAGTTAAAATGTTTCCTGGCATTTAGTTCCAACACATACAATGAATGAGCCGCGCAGAAGGTTTCAGCTACGATTTGTTGCCTCAGTCTTAATGTTCTGACAGGGTGAATACTGAAGTGTGATTGGTTGGATGTCCTCTGAGCGGATTTGTTCTGTCCCTGTGATGGACAGGGGATGTGTCCATTGTGATCCGGCCTGCTGCCTGTTGACTGGTGACAACCTTCAGCTCCGGCTCTTATCCTCTGGTTGCTACAGAAAACTGAATGTTTGCACCTTCAGAAATCTTTTCTGTTGCTGCATTTCTGTTACTAATGTGTGCAAAACTTTGTCTGTAGTCCACTAATGTAAAAAAAAACAAAATTCTGTAATTGTAGCATTTCCACTATACAAAAAAAGCAGTTATAATCACATGTGAATATGTTTGTTCACAAAATAAGTCATTATAAAATATGCCGCCCTTATGATTCTCCAACTATTTCCTGTCTTCTTCTTCCTGGTTTTCCCCAGAGGTAACATCCTGTTGTTGTGACTCGTGATGCTAAAAGTGTTTTTCTATTGCAGTTTTGCGAAATAAACCACATTTGAAAAGGCCAACAAAACAACCATCAACACGATTTTATCAATTTTTTTTAGTTTTTAATTGGAAAGTTTCCATTAAAGCACGTTTATTTACAAAATGCTAAAGTACACAATTGGAAACACAGCTAGGGCTGCTGACGACGCTAAAAACTGATGGATGTAGTTTTCTAAGAACATTTTCATTCAATAGTTAAAAGTGTTTAAGGAAAAGTCTTAAATGAAAAGCTATATTCCTTGGTTTGTGCTTAGAGCCTTCCTGCCTGGTTAGCCTCGCCACAGTGGTAGAAATCACTGATTTGGGTTTTACAAATATTAATTCCTGAGTTTATTACTACCATGGTTCTGATTCCTTGTGGCTTGCAGCCACCAGCCTGGCTCGGAGGTGATTGCTCCAGTCAGTGGTCAGCTTCCCAAAAAACACATTTTTGTATTTGTGTCAACCTGTGCAAGCGGGACAGACATGAAGGGAATTAGAGCTCAGGGCTTCCTCAGCAGGACCTGCTCTCCCCAGATGCCTTGTCTCGTTGCTGGGCTTGTAATTTCAACGGGAGCTTATCTCCAACAACAGACCAGCCGTTTCTGCCGTCCCCGCCGCGGCCGCCGTTCCCGGAAAACATGGATGACACCCACGCTTAGCAACCCTCCTGGTAAGTGATGAGGAGTGCACAATAACTCGAGAGAACAAAACTGCTCAGTGGCGTGTGCATCAAAAAAAACAAAAAAAAAAACAGACATTTTGTGCAAACACAGGCCTTTGTTTTACGGCTTCAACATTTCCCTCTTTGATTCCTTTATTAAACTCATAATGCAACTCCAGAGTTGTGTCTTTTCTTCGAGGCGGGCTTTTAGCAGAACCTGTGAGGTTCCACATGAATGCGTACATCCCCAAGCTTCAGCGTTACGGAGTTTTATTTACACCCTCCTGAGCTTCAATGATTTATAGCTGTAGAAACTAAACTTCCTTTTTAAAGTTTTCTCACCATTTTCTATCTCTGAGAGTTTTCCTACAGGGTTCAGTGAATAAAAACAAAAACTTGACAAATTAGCCAGTTTTTTGGCCCCTAACTTTTCAATCATTAGCAATTAGTAGAGCTTATTTTTCTCTTGAGGCATAAGTGTTGGAACATATGATCTGTAACTCTGGCCATGTGTAGGAGTGGGGATTGAGTTTGATTATTTCTCCACATACGTCCTGATGGAGTGTATATCAAAGGAAGTCATGTAGAACCAAGCAAACAGGGAGGGAAACGGCATTCCTGCCGTGCAGCGATGTGAACGCTGCCAAGCGGCTTCTAAAAGCCCCGATACTCGTGTTGTGATTGAAGGTTGTATACTTAATCACATGACATGTTCAATGACTTAAACACACCACTGGACAACAGTAAGACCTGGTGTTTCACTAACTTAGCTGGAGCAGAAAGACTCGATTAAAAGTAGAATTTTATTTCTACAGATTGAATGTGGTGTTTTATTTCCTAAATCGGCTTAATGTCTTAAATATGTTACCTCATTTCTAGAAGGGTGGAGAGTAAAACCCTGATGCAGGTACAATGAGGTAGAAACTATGTTCAAAACAAAGAATGAAGACAAAAAATACAGAGTTCAAATAACTTGCAACAAAAAACAGCAAAGGCAAATTAAGGCTTAAAATAATAAAGTAGTAAAAGGTAGAGAAAATCAGGTAAAGAGGCCACTGCTACGGTGATTAAAATATTTAACCTAAGCACTGGATCAAGACCCAGTGATGTAACTTCATATTAGATTTTATTTTTAGATGATTGTAGAAATGTATGTCAATTTGGTTGTCTGTTATTTTGCTATCTAGCTTGATAACTAGCTAGCTTTCTAGATAGATAGATAGATAGATAGATAGATAGATAGATAGATAGATAGATAGATAGATAGATAGATAGATAGATAGATAGATAGATAGATAGATAGAT
>NW_015113974.1:112948-136395 GCF_001443285.1 Poecilia latipinna | reverse complement strand
GATAGATAGATAGATAGATAGATAGATAGATAGATAGATAGATAGATAGATAGATAGATAGATAGATAGATAGATAGATAGATAGATGATAGATAGATAGATAGATAGATAGATAGATAGACAGATAGACAGATAGACAGATAGATAAATAGATAGATAGATAGATAGATAGATAGATAGATAGATAGATAGATAGATAGATAGATAGATAGATAGATAGATAGATAGATAGATAGATAGATATATAGATAGATAGATAGATAGATAGATAGATAGATAGATGCCTTCTAAGAATGTTCAAAAATGTACATTTACTTGTAATTTCAGATTTTACTGTAAATCTAAATGATGTTATAATCTGTACCAGTTATGTTTTGCAGCAGCTGTAAAGCACAGCTTCACATCAGAGAGGATTAGGTCGACTGTTCCACAGCAAACAGCCCCATGTTTCTCTTTCTCTTGTCCTCCATTTTGTCATCAACGTAAAGTGTGTGCTTTGTTATAGCCGAGTTGTCGAGCAACACAAATAAACTCTCTGGCTCACGGGCCTGATTCATCTCACACACACAAGAGTGCTTGTTTTGTCTTTTCTCCAGTTGTGGACACCGTCAATTTGCCCTCTTACACTCCAGCAGAAGAAGAACTGGAAAAAAAGAAATACAATAACAACAGGTTTGTCTTGTCGTCCAGCTTGTGCGCTTTATTTTTTCTTCTCAGTCGCATGAGCGATGGAAGTACAAAGGCTGTTTATTTGTTCATCTGGCTGGAGAGGCTCTTACTTTGAAAGGTTTGTGATTGGAGCAGCAGTGTGTTCGCTTTGGAGCAGTTTAAAGAGAAACTGTCTGTTTCACTGAAACGTTGCTACAGAGACTGTAGACGGCAACTTTACTGGGCACCAGCTGAGGATAACAAGAACGACGCAGCAATACAGAAAGCAACCAATGCATTTACCCAACATGCAGCTCCAGAACCTAATGCAGCGAAAACATGAAGGAACCTTTTTACAACTTAAAATGAAAGTAACATGTAGAGAACTACGAACTGTGTGAAACATTTAAAGTCATCATACAAGTCTGACTGAACTGTGAGAAGTTAAATGCAGACTCTGGATTGTGAATAATTAGATTGCTCATGGTGTCAAAAAGTTGCAGAGTAAATAGTTTTCAATAAAGGAGTAGAGGGAATGTTTGGCAGGAGACAAATGTGGTTTGGAGACTAAAAGTTCACATTGTTTTCCTCTGTTCCTCCTCAACATTTCATGTTTTCTAGACTGAATTATTCTTTTCCTTCCTTTTTCTCATCAGCCATTCAACACAGGCAGCGCTGAAGAAGAGCCACACTGACCATCTACAGACGCTATTAACACATTTATAACATTAAATCTAATCAAACTTTTTTCTTCTCAGTGCTAGAATCACCTTCTTTACATTCAGAAGCACAATTTAAATTTGCCTTTTAAGTTGTGCAACTTGTTTTGATCATTGGGGATTCTCCAACCAGTAAAATCTCAACAGACTTGAGCAAAGACATATTTTGTTTTCTTTGGCCTTCCTGCCATAGTTTCTTAGCAAGAGGTCCAACATTGCTTGTTGTTTGATGTTGAGCTGTGGAACCATCACACAGGTATGTTGCTACCAAACCGGCCCAACAGGGTTCAGCTCCAAGCAGCTTGGAGCTGGAGCTCTGTGTCAGGCATGCTGTGGAAAAGCCAAACAGAACATGCAGCTTGGTTCTTCAGAACCAAGCTGCATGTTCTGCTTACGTTCCTGCTGTTCAGAGTCACGCTGTTACGCTGCAGTTCTATCAGAACCTCCTGGATTACAGAACCGCTGTGTGCTTTTTCTTAAAACTACAACCTGCCTGGTGAACTGCAGCATCAGAGAAACGTGCACTTGGTGTGAATCCTTACCAAGAACTGAAAATAACATACAAACGACATGTGGGCCATTAATAATAGACACATGAAATTACATCACAGACTGGCTGCAGCTGCACCTCGTGGCTCATCAGCCTTGACTTTCCTGCTCTTTGAGGCTGAAATCAGCACTTTGTGATCACCACTCCAAAACACTGACTTTGCTCTGCTTAGATCACCCTGTAATTCATTTGGCTGTCTGCCTCATTTACAGGACCTGTTCGTACCTGGCGTTACTTCCTGGTATGTTGGTGTTGCTTAAATATTTCCACTCGCTGCTCATTCCTCACTATGGAAATCTTTGCACCGGTTCCTGACATCACGTTGGCCATCCTAACTCACATAAAACACCAAAAGTTTTTCCCTTTTTTTTAAAAAAAAAGTCTGAGAGAAAAGGTGAGGTGCATCTGTAAAGTGTACAAATGTACAAATGTAATATTCACAAGTTGTTGAAGTTGCAGGAAATCGATAGCATGAGAAACCAAGAACAAAGAAAAATGGAATTATGTTAATATGAAAAGGACCAGAGAGATCGCTGATCCTGTTTGCGTGGAGAAAGACTGTAATTATATTACGGTAAAGTCTGTCTGCAGACCGTCTTGAAAAGGTCAGCAGATATTAGTGCAGCTAAACTAATTCGTTGTAGTGAAACACAATTTTCAATTTAGCTTAGAACAAGGCAAAGACCGGCCTTGTTTGTAATGCACAGATCCCACAGGCTCATTCAAAGTCTTTAGTTCTCATATGAATGCATATTTATTCAAATCTGCTGGCAGACAATTAGATTCTTCACTTCAGAAAACAGAATGATGAAGGACAGTGACCGTTCTAGGAGGTGATGATAATGTTCACTGACAGTATCTCACATGCACTGCAGTGGATTTTTCTCCTGCTGTTCTGCAGTTCTTCCTTTTTGTTTTTCAATTCAAGAAGTAGGTCAGAGATTCTCTCAAAATGCTGTTTTATAAAAGTAAATACTTGCATAATTTGGGTTTTTTGTCCACTGCAGCACTCAGTCCATCACACCAGAACGGCACAAACAGTTTCTCGCTTGGAAATCTGCAGCGTTCCAGTCAAAGTATTCCATTTGGGATTAGGGCATGTGTGGCCTAAGGTGATATGAAATCGAGCAAACGACCTGACGGCGCTTTGGATGCATTTCCACAACATGAGAAAAAAAAATGACAGAAGCAAATTTGCATATGAATAGCAGCAAATTGCAAATATGGAGGTTAGTGAAACAGCCAACTGAAGGGCAATGATAAAGAAAATGCACCTTCTTAATCCTTTTGACCAATTAGAGCGTTTTACGCCTCAAGCCAAACTCACACACTGAAACACAGAACGTTTCATGTCCACCGGCTCAGTCTGTGCTGGACTCTATTGTTATATAAAATAGAACAGTGTTAGTATGTAAACATCAACTAAATTTCACCTATGAATGATCTTCACATTGATGGAGTCCCAGATGAGTCCTTCAACCTCTGCAGAGTAAGAATCTGGACAGTTCAGTAAAAATCAGCTGCAGATCATTTCCTCACTCTGTGGAGTCAAACTAATGGTCAGAGAAACACATAAAGTAATTGGAATGCAGCCCAAAACCATCTTTTTGGTTTTGTTTGCTCCAAGTTTTATTCTTTACTCCCATTAGACAACAGGCTAAACAGGAGTTTTAGTTTTATGCTTTTTTTATTAAGTATAGTAATGTAATAAGATTAAAGGTGGGACTATTATGTAAAAATTAACTTTTTTGAGCTTTACATCATGTTATAATGTTATTCCCTCATCAAAAACACACCTGGAGTGTTACACTGATTCTTTCATGCATGTTTGAAAACTTCTCACGAAGCTCCGCCCACTCTGCTCCTCCAGACTAGCGGCAGCAGCAATTGACAAACACCTGGTGGAACTGCATGTCTGCTCGTTATACAAACTGATTCTTAGGAACGGCTTAAAGAACAAACATTGTGAGGACATCCAGAAGGCTCAGTGTCAGAAAGAGCCTGAGCTTCTTAAAGAGACAGAGACCAATTTCAAGGTTGTAAGATGTGAAGTCAAATTTCCTTTAAGTCATGTTTGATGCAGCATTTTTATAATAATTGAAGGTGACATAGTTACTTGATTGTGCTGTAAAATCCCCCTTTGTGCTGCACCTTTAACTCCAATTTAAAGGTGCAGAATTATGTGTAGACTTTTCCTCTTTCAAAGTCATCAGAAGATGGTGCTTCTCTTACCCTTTAACAACATTTTTACCACCCAGGCACTGAGAAGTAGATCACATAGTGACCTCAGCAGATTCACACTTCGACCAGGTGTTTACTAATTCCTGCTGGCTAGTTTGAAAGAGCAGTGTTGGGGAGAGTTAAGGGGGTTAGAAGCTCTGTTTTGAAGGCGGAGCTAGGTCCACCCAGACATTTTGCACGGCCGAATGGTTAACACAAGAAGATAACGATTTTAAATACATCTGTCCCTTTTCTTTGCTAGGAGAAACTGCGAGCTCAATTCTTAACCCTCCCACAGTGTGAAGAGTCGGGACACCCCATGTGTTTTTTACTCTGTGCGCGGTGTGGTGGAGTCACACTGACCCTGTGTGCGCTTTTACAAGGTTGTTTTTTTGTGTGTGTGGTTTCGGATACTGACGGTCTGACGGGAAAACTCCGCCCACTTCCCGCTGTCTGCTGGTGATATTTGGCTCAATCCACCGTATTGTTGCGCTAAAACTGTGGGATGGTTAGTCAGATGTTAATAGGTGGGATAATGCCGAGCACAACAAGCAGACATTCCTGCCCATGATTAGTGGGTAAAGACTCAACAACACTTTTGATTTAACCGTTGCAGCTGACATCAGCAGTTTTGTAAATCTTACAGGTTGTATAAAAATCTGCCACTTTCACCAGTTATGGCTCCGGTGATTCAGGAGTTTCCACTCTGGGCTGCTGTTGAAGTTTGCTGGAGTCAGAGACGACAGAGGAGCCAGAGCTTTCATTCAGCCAGTGGCACAAAGCACAACGCTACTGCTGACAAAGAGAAAGGCAACGCATTTATGATATTCAGCATGTGGGATAAATGTGTACCTGACCTCATAAAACCAAAACAAAAAGTAACAAGTGCAGAAATGTTACAATAAAACGTTGCTGAGATTATAAAATGCATAATTGGTGAACTGGTGAAGTTCTTCCCAGAGTGCACTGAGTGAACCCAGCATCACAACAACCTGCATCAGACTCCGACTCAACCTCAAATCAGCGCCTTCGCCGCGAAGTGACAGCGGCTGACACGGACATCATCGCAGTGTGAGCGTCTCAATGAGGGGCGCGGGTTGCTAGCACAACGCCGGCCGTCCCGGCTGGCATGCGGAGGCCAGAGGGATCACACACACCTCCTCGCAGTCGCTGTGGATCAGCCTGCATGAGCTGATCAAAGGCATCTGAGTCCTGCCGCGCGGGGAGCTGATTGCATCCATGCACTCAGTGACACTGCGACGCGGCTGAAGATCCTCTAATTAAACTGGAGTGTGGAGAGAGAATCACAGCTGCTTCAGAGATAATCCGCTGTCTTTATCTGCGTTATTAAAACATATACACATCTGGAACAATAGCAACAACCTCAAATCTAAAGATGAACACATGATGCAGATTAAAGAAATAGATTTTTCTGCTAGCAGGTTGAACAAGTTGTGTGACTTAATTCAAATATTCAATGTTTTATGCAGGCGAAACTATATAATATTAATATTCCAAAAGCGCATTTCTGTTCTTCTAAGTTAGGGAAATATATGTTCCTTCAAAAATAACCATTTAAACTCTACTCATCATTTCTTTACACATTTCATTCAGTGTGCTGATTAAAGATCCTTACATGCATCTAAACTTAGTCAAAATATAATCTACAATTTTCTGGCTGCACAAATTGTGTAATTTAGAATATTTCACATCAAATGTAATTTAAATATTCAGTGTTTTCTAACATAATATGCAGAAGAAACTGCATGATATTAAATCAAAGTGTATTTATGTTCGCATATATTAGTGAAATATGTGGTTCATGTCATTTTCTTTAAGAAGTAACATTTTCACATCCAGCATAGTAAGAAATTGTCACAGGTAACAATAAATCAATATCTATTAACTGATTAATAATCCCTACATGTTTCTAAATTTAGCCAGAGTTTATTCTATCATTTTCTGTCACCTTCTGTATTTGTTGCTCATTAATCACTTTGTGTTTGAATTTCAGGAGGTTGCAGAGACTTTTTCTGCTGCAGACACTTCATGTGTTTTCAATCCACATCTGTCTTATAATCACAAACGTTGCCACACAAATAAACTGAGCCGAATGTTTGTTTCCTAAACACTGACGCTGCTTTTCTCCTCTTTTCTCTGTATTTACTTTTTACATCACGAGTTCAGTTCAGTCTTAAAACAGCAGAATTGGTCAGCAGTCGTCTTACACTACATAATTAGAGTATGCTAAAATATGCTAAAATAATATGTTTGTTACTGTTTAAAGTCACGTCAACATTTGAAATAAAATGAATTGCATTAATATTATCAGCTTTCCAACAAAGTCACTCCTTTTCACATAAATGTTTGCCGTTAGAAATGAAAACTGTGAAATAAAATGTAGCAACTTAATTGGCCCTGATACTCAGTTGGAGTTCCTCAGGTAAAACTTGTTAAAGGTGCAGTTTGTAGCTTTTATAAAAAATATTTTTGACATATTTGATGAAACTGTCACTATCACTGTGGTGTAATAGTTTTTGAGACAGATAATCTGTGGAAATAAAAAGAGCTCCTCCATCTTTTCCCAGTGCAAATTAGAAACAACCAATCAGAGCCAGGAGGCGGGTCTTAGCGCTGCCAATCATCTTAAAGGTGACACTGCTCATTCCCCCTTTTTTTCCCTCTTGTTCTCTGCTGCGCTGCAGCTAGCACAACCTGATGTGAATGCTAAGCTAGTTAGCATGGCCACCAAAACAGATAAATAGTTTTCCTCTGACAATAACTTGTTTCTCTGCCATTATAGCATCAAGCAGCAAGTACATGAGGTGATTGGCAGCAATAAGCCCCTCCTCCTGGCTCTGATTGGTTGGTTTTGTCAGATGTGGAGCATTTCTTCAGATGGGAGGAGGTGGAGGAAATCAATCTTTTCACAGATTATCTCATAGCATTCAATCATGACATGGTGACAGTTTTAGCAAAAATATAAAAAATCTATTTTTATGTCACAAAATGCCGCTTTAAGCTGAATATCCATCCATCCATCCATCCATCCATTTTCTTCCTCTTATCCGGGTCGGGTCGCGGGGGCAGCAGCTTCAGAAGGGAGGCCCAGACTTCTCTTTCCCCAGCCACTTCTTCCAGCTCCTCTGGGGAACCCCAAGGTTTTCCCAGGCCAGCCGAGAGACATCGTCCCTCAGCGTGTCCTGGGTCTTCCCCTCCTCCCGGTGGGACCTGAACTCCTCACCAGGGAGGCGTCCAGGAGGCATCCTGACCAGATGCCCGAGCCTCACCTGCTCCTCTCGACGTGGAGGAGCAGCGGCTCTCTGTCCCTCAGTCCCTCTGGATGACCGAGCTTCTCACCCAAGCTGAATAATACTAATTGAAATAATGAAAAATTCAAAATACAGCATGTTTTCTTGCTAAAAACATAACCACCATGTATTAGAATTTCACTTTTATTTCTTTTACATTTCAAAAAGATTTAATTTATGTATAACTACCTATGCATAACAGTTAATAATCTTTAAAATATTGGCTAATGAGCTGTTGTTGAACTCTGACCTGGCAGACTAACTGTGAGTTCAGCTCAGGACATCAGAGTTTTGGGATAATGGAGAAGCAGATTCACGTTGGTAAGCATGGCTCATGGTCTGAGTGAGAACAGAGAGAACCTGTCTTCAGGCAACATCCATATTCCCCACAGAGTCAGAGTTTATCAAATTTCTATTTAAAATTTCAATAAGCGTCGGGGGGAGGTGGCAGTTGGCTGCCGTACGGACGGATTCAGGTAACCAGACTCTTTGTTGGTCGTTAAGCATGAGGAATCGATATCATATCAAGGCCTGGTGGAACACCTGACAGTTCAATTTCACAGCAAGCCTCCCGATCAATACTTTCGGAATAGTTTTGGACTTTACCAAAGGCGACCCACTGGAGTTAATCTATGGTGTCATTAACTGTGGTCACAGCGTGCATGGTCATTACACTGTGTAACAATAAATGTTCATAAAAGACGACACTCTCTATCCCCTGCGCTCCACTGCGGCCTCTAATTGAAGCAAATTCATTCATGAGGCAGAGAGGGGGTCCCGATCGACTCGCTCCCCGCCCGCAACGATCCGGGGGAAAAGCCGACATGCCGCGCCTTTCTGAGGGGCGCGGAGCACAGGAAATTGAACAAGGTTTTATCAAGCAGAAAATGTTTTAAACTGTTTAGCCTGCTCCAGATTGCTTTGGGGAAGGATTGTTTACCCTTGAAACACAATAATGGTCGGCGCCGTTTTTCTCCAAGTGCTTCAAACAAATAACTCCTTAAACAGGATGTGTTTTTTTTTTTTTTCTTACAATGACTGAGGCGAAACCTGCATCTACTTATATTCACCCATCATCAACAAGAAGAAACCTTGTGCAACCTTGAACAGCCGTCCATTACTAACTAAAACAGCAGGTATTTTCCAGCAATAACAAGGTATGAAGGGTTATTGTCTGGCTGCAGAAATAAACAGAGACATTTCTTCAGTCGTGCCAATTTATGGAATCCTTCAAGCAAGACTTGGGCCGGTAGCACATAAATCATGAGTTCTTTATTACTGTCGATTATAAATTAAAAGACAAGCAAAGAACAAGAGCTTCCCACTTATATATGATAAGTGAGATGAAATGGCCTGTGGAAGAAGGACACAGGCGGCGTGACGCTGTGGGTGTTGGCCAGGGTCCACTTGAAACTGAAGTCTATTTTCCCCTCAGCGGAAATCTTAAGGGGAGTGTGACAACAGATGGCCAAGAAGAAGACTAATGGCAGATACCCTGAGTAATGATGATGGCTCCGGTGCCGTGTAAACAAGGTCAAAGCTTTTAGGAAAAAAGTCAAGTCAGGTAGACTCACATCTGAAGCTTTGATGCTCATCTTTAAAACTTTCAAACATAAGAATAGGACAAAAACAGAATCATAACGATTTTCCTTTCTGTATCACACGAGGCCACTGACAGGATTTACGCTGCAGCACAACATATTTGGATGCTATAGTTCCCAGGATATCTGAAACTGGCTATTTTCAACCCAAAAATGCAGAGGCTTGGTTAAAATCTGGCCCCATCGTGCACATTCTCACTTCCTCCATATCCTCTGTTTAAATCCTAACTGTATAATTTTAAGAAAGATTTAAAGCGGTGGTTCAAACTTCTCAGTTCTATTCCTCCCAATGCCTGCAAGTATTCATTTGGAGGCTTCGCTGAAATGCGAGTAAAACCAACCCAGGAGGTAAAAGGAAGAAGAGCTGGACACGACAGAAAATGTTTCTGTTTGGTTTGTAATTGTTTAAAATGGTCAAAGTGGGTGACAGGAAGCCTTAGGTTCAGCTCCTTTAACATCTACAGCATTTCTTTCTCTTTCCTGTCAGCATGTTTTCAGACAAACTGAAGCACCTAAACCACAAATGGCAGAGTGACATGGGAGTTAGTTTTAGAATAATAGTAGCAGGAAAAAGAATATCACAACGATCCAATAGTAAGAACCTTTAGCATATCAAAAACTGTCTGCGAATGTGTGTAAAACTTACTAAAATTCTGCTGATGACAAAAAACAATTTCACAATTCTGGTGACTATTAAATAAGACATGCAATTAAAACCTGATTAAAAAACACGTTTTCTACCACTTCCTGTCATCTTTTTTGTTGTTTCCAGCAGAAGTTACATCAGGTCGTTGATCATGTGACTCGTGAGAAGCTACAAAAGTGTTTCCACAGCAGTTCTGTAAAAATACAGAAAATATTAACCTTTATCTAAAGAACTTCTTTTGTTTTAAATCAGTGTGTTTATATTAAGCAAATTTATTTTTGTAATTCCAATTTACACATTTTGAAAGACATTTTGAAAGTTTTCAGAGGAAATGGCAACTGACATGTAAATCATGAACATATGGTAGTTTTGCAAGAGTTTTTACAACTATAGCAATGACAGAGAAGACTAGTCCAATTTAAAGCAGTTTAGCTTACATGCAGAGCAGTAATGAGTAAAGTGTCTTGCACAACCCACAGCTCAACGTCATCTTTGCACTTTACAACCACAAACTGCAACCAGGCCAGCCGAGAAAAAGAGAGTTCCTCGCCTTGTTTTATCTCACTGGAGGTTCATGGTGTCTTTTACTGACACATTTCATTTAATTTAAAGCTATAAAACTATTTGAATACTGTATGTGGCACCTTAAGCTTTCCATTTGAAGACGGTAAATTGTCTGTCGTTTGAAAGGCCTGGAATCAGGGAAAATGTTTTAAACGTACATCTGGATCCACTGTTTAGACTGTTCTCCTGTAATGGTTCAACCAAAAAGGATCCATTTTGGACAGTCCTGGGCTGAAAGAAAGCCTCTGATGAAAGAAACAGGTAAAAGGTTGTTAAAGCATCATGTTTTCCTAAACAAGATCAGGGAACTGGACAGATTTATGAGAAGGTCTCTGTGGCATTCTGCTTTACTTTTCTAATAAAATACATTTTCATTTATAGTTGTAATGTGACAAAATGTGTGCAAACGTCAAGGAGTGTAAAAAGGTTGGATTTTTGAGGTCACGATAGTTTCATTCCTATTGTCCAAATAACTCCACATTTTGAAAACACATCTGCTAAATTGAAACACGGCAGTTTTGAAAAAGTTTTGGCGTTGGATGAGGCTTTTTTTTTTACTGTGTAGAAATAATTGGTTTATTTCACGAAACTGCAATGGAAACACATTTTTTTGCTTCACACGAGTCACATGACCATCAACCGGATGTTACTACTGCAGGAAATGACAAAGATGACAGGAAGTGGTAGGAGAATGACAGTGCAGGATGTTTTTTAATGACTTATGTGAATAAGCTGATTTTTAATGTGTTTCTTATTTATTGGAAATGCTGCCATTGCAAAATTGTGTTTTTCGACATTAGCAGATTACTGACAAATTTTTTGTGCACATTTGCAGTGAAGACTCAGCTAATCTGCTGGACATGCTGTCCGATTTATCTGAAAGGCGTTCTCTGTCCGTCTGACCTGCTTTTTATACGTCTGTCCGTTCAAACCTGATAAATTCCTGCAAATCACGAGCCACAGACTGAAACCGGTTCCAAAACGAGTCAATAAAAGTGGAAAAGAAAGCATCACAATGCTATCACACCATACACATTCTCAGGACTTCCTTGAAATGTGAGGCTGAACCTGAGCGACAGAATCCATTACAGTAATAAATGTCTTCAGAACAGAACAGAGGCGCATGTGTTTTCTACTGAAAATATGGGAGGTATTAGAGGCTTTAGGCTATTAAGGACCTCAGGCCTCCCTCCAGTTTATGTATTGATTACAGTCATCTGTCTGTTTAATGATGTTTTACGCAGGTCTTGTAAGCTTTAAACGATGGCAGAAAATTGTCCTGCATCTATAAAACTCGGCCTAGCAGAAGCAAATATATGTGCCGCTCGTTTTTCTTCGGCGTGAAGCAGAATCCTGCCGGCCGCCTGCACACGTCGTTCCAGCAGCGCAGCCCCACCGCAGAGCTTTACAGCAAGGCTCCTGCGTAATGACGGCCGCTGCAGTGTGAGTCAGGAGAAAAGGATGATAGCTGTGTAAATAAACGTCCAGCAGCTGAGGAGAGTAAAACATGAGAGGTAAAATCCGTGTTCTGCTAAATGTTGGGAAAAATAAATTCCATCTCCAAATGTTATTTTATGAAAGGAGTTAAATTAGGACATTGTTTAGCCTCAGGCTGGTAATTTAGGTTTAGATTTCTGCTGTATAAGTTTCCCTCTGAATAAAAAATGATGGCCTGTCAGATGCAGCAGTGGACCTGGAAACAACACAGTTTTAGCAAAAGAAAGATTCTTTCATCCTGAAATCATTTATCTTGTTTCTAATGGCACGCCACACATTAAATACTGAAATAACTTCTTTCTGGAAGAACACATTCAACTGATTGTACTGAATTGTTACTTTACAGAAATACAACTTATTTCATTTTTACCCAGCAAACTAATTCACCCCCAGAAAAGTTTGTTGGTATATTTATGTATTTATGTTTCAATGAGATTTAGTTTGCTTTTACCAAACCTAAATAAAATGTTCAATGTTTCATTACATTAAAATCCAGTTATAGGAACGTTAGTTTCAGTTTTTGAAAAAATAAATAAATTTGGATAATGGTCCAAAATTAAATAAAATGCAAAAGACTGTTAAGAAATTTAAAGTGATAACAAACTGTCTGTTTTTCAGCAAAAAAAAATATTTTAAAGAGCTGAAACCTACTTTACAACAAGCAGATTCACTATAATTAATGGCTGGTGTGAACTCAAGAAGTCTGCTTAAATTAAATCAAAACGTTCATAAATAAAATATAAATTAGTTAATGCGTATAAACTTAAGCAGGCAGGTCATGTTTTATTTAAAATATCCAAAGGATTGTTTTTAAAATGATCATTTTCACAACAGGTGAGATACAGCAGACATTTCTTCTGTTGTCTAATTAAAAGGTGAAATCTGAAAAACAGAAACTAAATTTCCTCTCCGTCCAGCGCCTCAGAGCCACCGTCTTCGTTAAGTCAAATTTGTGCCTTCCATTACGTCAACATTGGGAATCACTTCTGCCAGTTAATCAGCCTGAGCTCTGCTTCCAACTCTGCTCTCACAACTTTCCTGGATTGCTCAAGTTGGCAATTATTTTGCCGTTCTCCATTAAAAACTGCCAGGCTTTACTGTTTAAGCTTCTGTAGAAATCCCTTTACATGCATCTCCTTCACCGTAGAGCTCCACTAACACTGCGGAGAGCCTTTAATTACATGCTATATCTTACCCTAGGATCATGTGCTCTCTTTCTGGGACAAGAAAGCGGCTGCAGCCACCAGAAAGTTGTTTTTGGGAGTGAATTTTTCCACGCCAGAAAGTGAAAACTTGACCATGTCACAGCTAATCTGGCTGTGTGGATGTCTCATGGTTAGCTCAGCGCTCTGTCACTTCACTCAACACCCGATGAGCCGTGGGGTCAGGCGCACTCTGTCGTTGTCCTTAATGAAGCAGCAGATAATGGCCTTGGGGCCCAGGAGAGACTTGACACAAAGTGCCACATCCTTTGACTTGGATTAGTCTTAATTACTGTTCCCCTCGGCAGATCAATGGAGTCGCAGCACAACACATAGAGGCCACGCCGTGTCACACGCCACTACGATCCAAACACTTGTCAGGCCAAAGTTGGGTCTCACTCCATCAAGCCTGAGTCTGGACAACATGATGCTGAGAGCAAATATCAATGTTCCTTTAAGATTTATTTTACTTTGAAAAAGTCTCTGTAGTCTTTTCAGTCAACAAAAGATGTAAACATACCCAAATGTTAGCCCTTATAAGAGGGACAGAGAAGAAATGAGATCAGTGCTTTTTCACTTACTCTTGTATTGCGTGTAGAGATGCAGAACACATAAATCTCTTTTCATACAATTCATAACCTTTCTAACTGGAAGTTATTGATACTGTATTTTTTTAGACATAATCAAGTATTTCACATTACAGTTATTTAACAATATTTAAACATTTCACTCTGAATTATTTAAGTAATGTTTAATGGTACAGTCAGAACTAAATTAATAATGAAAAAAATAGAAATATTTCCAATCGAAATGATGAAAAACAGTACATTACTTTACTACTTCACAAAAATCACAAGTTATTTTCCCCATTCAAACCAAACTGCTGGATGCCGAACGGAACATGAGGCCTACTGCCGTTAGCAACACAGCTAAGCTAGCTAGCAAACACTCTTCACACACAACATTAAAGCACGATAATCTACTCTGTGACGCAAAACAAACTAAATGCATACAAACTCGCACATACGGGTCTAGCATACATCCATGTCATTCTCCTGAAATAGGTAATAAATGACCCCTTAAGAGGGACAATTGTAAGAGAAGAAATGATCACGAGATTAAATCAGGCTCTTTCTTTTTCTCTTGTATTGAGTGTAGAGAAGAGCGCACTAGTCCCCCTAGTGGACTCTTTTGGCTATGGCGCCAACGCACCCCTCTTCCAGACAAAGGACCCAACTACATCCCTAGCACACCCCAAAGCAAACTAAATTAATACACATAATCAAAACAACTGGATCTAATATTAACAAGGTCAAATCAGTATGTCCTGCAACACATACACATTTTTTCCTCACTATCTTTAGTTAAATCAGACCAAATGTTTCTTATTTTAGATAAATTAGAATTACCAAAATTATTTCTATTTGCTACATGCCAGAAAACTTGGAATGGACATTTTTTAGCATTCAGCTTGTATGCAAACTTTTTTCTAAAAGTTTGCATGCATTTGATCAGTATCAGAGATAAATGTCTTAAGCTGAATGACTTGCTACTGAGGATGAAGTATCTACATCAATTACCGATAATCAGGGGCAAGTTTGGGTTGAAATTCAGCCCAAGAGTTTGGTTTGGAGAGGAATTTCTTCTGATTACACAATGGGCAAAAGTGGAACCATAATTTTAAAACAAAAGAACTTTATTTGCCATATAAAACCGCTACGGTTTTTCAACAATCAAAACTACCGCTTGTGTGTGTATTTAATGGTAAAATTACAAATAAAAATCAGTCAATAGAAGTTTATTAAACAAGCATCTTATAAAAATGAAAGCAAATATCAGGGAACAAAAAACAACCTCCAAAGCTAAACAGACTTATTACATCACAAAGGGAAATTAATCACTTTTAGATTGTTTTCAGATGTCAAAAAGCCAAAGTTTGGACCACAATCCTTTGCTCTTATTGTGTAAAATTGACCTTTTTGAGCCTTATGTAATGTTATAATGCTATTTCATCATCAAAAACATAACTGGGGTGTTGCTTTGATGTTTTCATGTGAGCTCCTGCAGCAACCATTCGCACAGCCATAATATTTCTGTTTGCAGAATCCAGATTCTACACCAGCTCCATTTTACTCTTTAATAATCTGAAAATCATTTTATATAAAAGTTAAAAATGTATTCTAATAAGCCACTGCATCCTAACAGCAGCTCTGCATGTTAATCTGTGAAGGAAAATGATGCAGTTTGGTTGTTTTACTTTGTTTGCCTCCTTTATGATTACGTCTCATGTAGGATGCATTCAGCAGCGTTATGATGCATGACTCACCTATTTTCATTTTTTATTTTTCAGAGTGGATCAATCCCAGCCTCTATAATGCCATCAGGAACAAAGTGTATTCAAGTGAAAGAATCACTTGAGCTTTGTTTGATGTTTTTTTAAATGAAAGGCTTACATAATGTCACATTTTCTTTTACAATCCAAATTATAAAGCATCTGTCATCGGCGTCTTTTCAGGACCAGAACTCAGAACCTCCAGTTTAATTTCCTTTTTCATCTGCTTTTATAATCCCGTTCTCCCTAGTTGTCCTCTTGGCCTCTTCTGCAGCAGGACAGTGACTCTCTGATTAATGCTTATGGCGGCGCTCTCTTCATTGGTTTTAATTAAAGCACTGAGATACAGACGTAAAGACAGGAATGTAAACCCAGGGCACAAACAGACACGACACCCATAGTGTCACACAAAATGACGAATGGGATTTAATTAAGGAGTTGTAATTTACAAGATAAATACGGGTGAAGTGTTGCTTTATGGTGTAACAGCATTAACCTATGACCTCATTCTTACAGCGTCGGTTATTCAATTTGTTAAGCACATATAATAACATTAAAGACCAACACTTTTAGCTTTTGTCTGTCAAGAGAAAGGAAACCGTGTGATGGGACACTTTTAAAAGCTTTTTTAAGACCCACTTCTCGCTGACATTTAACTCAAGTGGAGTTTATTAGTTTTTTGCCCAGTGGGTTTTAGCTTGTTGTATCTCTTCAGCCCACCTTTTATGTTTTTATTGGGAAATTATCTCAGTGCCTGGAGTTTTAATACATTTCACTAACAGGGACTGTCACTGTTCCTTCCCATCCCCTTTTCAACACCTTTTTTTTAGTTTTACAGATGATTTATTTGCAATTTTGCCATTTTTCCCCATTTTCTATTGTTGTTTAGTTGACATTGGAATTGTTTGAAATGAAATACATACAGATATAAAAATCAATATTACAAAAGAGATCACATAAAGACAGTTACAAAGTCGGCCGTCTATCATCTAAAAATGTTTCCAAGATTAAAGGACTAATGACACAGCAAGAGCTAGAGAAATTCATCAATGCATTTATCTTTAGTCGCATTGATTACTGCAGCAGCATCTTCACGGGTCTGACTAAACAAAAATCAGTCCTCCAGCTGCAGCAGATCCAGAACGCTGCAGCTGGAGTTCTGACTAAAACCAGGAAGAACCCAGTTCTAAAGTCCATACGCTGAGAGAACAGACTTTAAAATACTGTTGTTATAAATCACTGAACAGCTTAGCACCAAAATACATTAAAGATCTGCTGTTGTCATAGCAACCTTTCAGAACTTCTCAGGTCTGGTTCTGATCTGCTGATCTGCATCAGAACCAGAACCAAACATGGAGAAGCAGCATTCAGCTTCTATGCACCACAAGTCTGGAACAAACCTCCAGAAAACTGCAAATCAGCCGAAACACTGAGTTCATTGAAATCCAGACTAAAAACTCGCCTGTTTAATTTGGCCCACAATAAATGAAACACTGATAAACATGATGTGCAATAAAACCACAAGACAAAATGCTTTCTATTGTTGACTCTTATTTGACTGTGTTTTTATGATGTAAAGCTCTTTAAACTGCCTTGTTGCTGAAATGTGCTGCACAAATAAACATTGATTGATTGATTGATTGATTGATTGATTGATTGATTGATTGATTGATTGATTGATTGATTGATTGATTGAATATTGTTGCATTGTAGCTTTTGTTGAGGAACTGTGGATCTTGTTGTTGGGTTGTTGTGGCTTTTGCATTTCGTTGACCCGTCCGGGTAACAGGCCCAGAAGCAGAACCTAGATTCCTGGATCAGTATGGATGCTCAGTCCTTTCAGTCAGTCCAATGTGGATGTGCAAAGAAAACTTTCATGAAGGGACCAGAAAGAAAACCTACCAAGATGCCCAAACTCCTCAAATGAGACAAGAAAAAACATGCAAGCTCACAAACCCAGCTACGTCTTGTGTCCTTCATTGTTTTTAAGGTTTTATCTTTTTAGGGTGAAATTATCTGAGCCTGTTTATCTTGCATTGTAGTCCTTGCAGTTCCCACAATCACAAACTGCTAAGGTACAAAATATTCATATCTGGTTACAGTAAACACAACTTCTTAAGTGTGCCCTATTTTTTTCTACTGCTGTTATGACATCATATTCAAGGAGAGAATATGTCTGTCCTCCTGTCTACCAGAAGGGATTTTAACCAGATAATCAATATTTTTCACTTCACCTGTCAGTGGACAGAATCTCATGATTGATCGCTGTGAAGTGAAGAAAGGACACGAATCCAGATCCTTTGATTAATTTGTGACATGAAGCTTTTGAAAGAAAAGGTCACACGTCCTTGACATTAGGACAAGATCTGATGGAAGTAAAATGAAGCAGATAAAAACTGTGTAACTACACAACATTAGGAGAGCAAGTTATTCTACAGACAAGGTAAAGCTACACAGTATTTTTTATGTTGAAAAACATTAAATGAACGCAGTTACATTATAAAGTTATGGACCAAAAGGAGAGTGAAAAAGAGAATTTTAGTAAACAACTGTTTTATGTAATTATATACGTAAATATATAAATATACATTAGACTAGACGTAATTGATATAATCCAAACTGACCTAAAGTAGAAAAAGTTTAGTCTTGTATAGAGTGTAAATATATGATTTCAACAAAAAATAATATATATGTACAAAAAATAATTTTATACTTTCATACAACAAAATATTTTCACACTTCATCTAAAGCAATGTAACTGTTTTGCAAAAACCTGAAAGGTTGTATGAATTTACATTTATAAGAAAAGGTGTCCAACTTCTGTCAGACCGAAAACCTGCGACATTCCAACTTATTCCAATCTTTGGAGTTTGCAGATGGGATTTTCTGCAGCTTCTTTTCAGAATCGCCGCCGGTGGATGTGAAACGGAAACACCACTGAGTCGTTCTCTGAATGAGACTGAAGCGGTTGGAAGAATAAGAAAGGTGATTGGATTGTGTGGTTGCACAGTGTGTACAAATATCCAGAGGTAATGGGAAATTTCTTCCTCCTTCCATGCTGCACTTCCTGTGTCCATGGCTGATGATGACTGTTGCTGTGGATCACACAGAGGTCTTTGGAGGCCTCTATGTTGGAAGTAAAACATAAAAAAATGCCAGTTTAAGATGCTGAGTGAGTGGAGAGACAGAACCAGTGACAACAAAGAGTCCAGATGAAGAACTGGATGGTAAAATTACCAAATTTTAAAAGTTAAAAATGGTGGTAATGATCAACAATCGAAAAAATAAGGTGATGTACGTCTTTGATTGTGTTATTCTGCACGTGTAGAAGTGTTTCTATATTGCGTGATATAGATGTGTGACCTTTAAAGGTCCTTTAGAAAGCAGGAGAGGAGGGAGGCCGGCCTCACAGCCCACCTTATTGAAGAAGGAGGCTGACAAATGTGGCCGTGTTCACATGTAAGCTTCAATTAATCTCTGAAACGATGGAAGGCCTAATGGGAAATGGACTCAGGAGAGAACTCTGCTGCTTCCTGCATTTTTTCCAGGACACCAGGAAAGAATGATGTCCTTTTGCAATCAGATAAGTCCTTCTGCCTCTATTTTCTGACAAGAACGTAACTCTCCCTGTATTTCTCTTCATTCCTTTTTACAACATGGCTGCTGTTTAATCTCACATGCGATAATCTATCTGAACTGCAGCAGGATTTGTTTTAATTTGATTAAAATATCAGCTGTTCCTGATGGAAGGCGAGTGACAGCATTACATGTCTCGATACTTTTGAGAACACCAGGGATGTTCAAAGAGGCTGTTTAAAAGTTGGTCAAAAATTTTTCAAGAAATTATTTTAACTTATATTTCATAATGATTGGAAAACATTATGTAAAAACCGTATTACATTCATTTTTAAAATTTTCTCTCGTCTTCCCTCCAACTTTACGAGACCCCCGGTGTTTAAGACACAGAAATAGTTTTGTTATAAAGTGACCCGTTAAGCTACTTTTCTCTTAGCGATGAGCAAAACCATTTCTGTGCACAATAATCTGAAAACAATGTGACCTGTAAGCATGTAGAATGAAGCTGCAAAGTTTGCAACATTTGTCACCAATTACTGTTTCTTAGTTCCTCACACGGTAGTTATATGATTCAGTTTCCAACAGAACGCTGCACAGCCTCTAGTGCAGCCTCTTAACAGTCGTAATAATCTCAGGTTTTCTCTCATTTTGGCTAACAGCGGCAGAAAAAACTAATTTGACATCCTGCTTGTAGGAGGAATGTGTTTGTAGGGAGAAAAAGGGGACACAGAAGTGGGTTACTGCCCATCCATATGGCTTACAGAGGGAAAATTCAATAATGTTGCCTCAGCAATCTACAATAACAAAATCCCTCAGAGTCAGCAACTCCTGTCTCCCAGGTCTGAAGAGGACTTTAGTATCAGTTCACTGGTCTGCTTGCACCTGCAACCTCCTCACTATCTCATTAAAGACAGAACTGATGCAACACAAAGAAACAAACCCTTCCTGAGGGACGGGCTCAGAGGAAGAGGTCCAGGTCTCCACACCAACATCCACAGCTCCAGCCTGGGCTGCACATCTGATCATAGGTAGAAACATAAATGGAAAACATTGAACTTGAAAGTTTTGGGTGTTTTTTTTATGGAGTTTAACCTCACTGAGACCAGTTTCAGAAATGTCAGCCTGAAAATAGCGGAAGAAAAGGCAGGACGGCTGAAAGCTGGTGGACAGCGCTGAGAATATGACTGTGACATTTGCTGACAAGTCGGGGCAAAGCGAAGCCTCTGCAAATCCACCTCTGGCAACACCTTCCTGACCTTCCACCCAGGACCTGATTTTCAAAAGGCCTCAGATTGTTTCTGGAGCGGGAGCCTTTTTGTCGAGATCAAGGTCGGGTTAAATCTTTCTTCCTGACTTGCAGGTAGCTTCTTTGATACCAAGGTTTCTTTTTATTTATTCAGTTTTTTCAAAATGTCAGTCTTGTGCTTTTTGCACAGCACTTGTTTTTCTTGAAATTGGTTTGCAACTACAGCGCTGAGGAAAAAGTATTTCCCCCCTTACAGATTTGTTTTGTTTGTTTTTCTGTTTTGGTCAAACTTAAATGTTTCAGATCACCAAAACTATTTCTATTTTTAGACAAATACAACTGGAAATTGGTGCAATTATGCTATCCTTATCAATTATTGTTAATTTTTTTAATCACTGTAGGGATTTAGAAATGTATCATTGTCATGGTGTCATTTTCCAGACACCAAAAAACGTTACAGTAACTTATTGCTAAAGACAGCGTCTGTTTTTAGAGGCAGTAGAAACCCCAATGGAAAATGTGCAAAATATGAATTTTACATTATACTTCCTCTTTCACAAAGACACAATTGTATATTTTTATCAGCTCAAGTTGCTTTGGCTTTTTTATCCCTTAAAAAACCATCATTTTAAAAAAACACTGTTTGAATTTACTAAGTTTATCTTGGTCTAATTTTTTTAACGTGACAAAAAAAGTAAAACACTGAAGAAATCTGGAGGGACAAAAAGGTTTGCAGTGGCTTCTGGCATTGGTAGACACAAGATAGACATTTTTAAAGTTCGACTTGGAAAGCAGTAGTCTAAACTAGTCTAAAGATGTTGCAGCCAAAAAGGTTTACCTAAGACAGCCCCTAATTTGAGTCTGTGTAACTTCATCTTAAGAATTCACCAGGAAGTCCACCTAAAACTGAAGCGGCAGCCCAGTAGGCTGACCAACAGAGAAGCTGAACTCCTCCCAGAGACAACTTTAGTCTACCTACTTTGCAATAAAATGCCTTCAGTCACTGACAACCTCATTGATATTCTGAGGAGAAACCAAAGCATGCGAAGTAAACTGTTACGGCCTCCGTGTGTCTGCTGCAGCACATGAAATGGGCAAACAAGGAAAGAAGTCATTGGACCATAAACATGAGGCTGCTTAAGGCTTTGTGTCAGCATGACACCAGGGCCTCGTCCAAAAAGACATTTACATTTTTACAAGTTCGCTTTTACTGTAGCTGCGGCGCTTTGATCCTAAAATCAGATTCAGTCGTTACAGGCTGAGAGTGAGCGCAGAGCAGAGGAGTGAACTGTTGTTGGAAGAGATTTCCTCAGAATGTTGTAAATGTGGCAGAGGAGGAGCAGACGGTCTGAAACACACAGACAACATGTTGTGAGAACTTTTTCATCCAGTCCTGGTGGGTTTTCATGTGGACAGTTTTCTTTATTCCACAGCTGATGGACCAATGTGATGGGAAACACTTGGGGATCTCTCGTTGGCCGTTCCCTCAAGTGTTCTGCGATTATTCTGCATCTCTACAGCACATTAGCATTTACATCCTTCACTTATGCACACCAGTGATGGGGGAAAAATGTCTGTCTCTTTTGTGGTGATTAGAGCCAGGTTTTAACAGCCTGGAAGTGAAAACCAGCTTAACATGCCTTTTCATTGTTGATAAAGAAAGCCATGTGTGTCCATCCTGATGGAGAACACAGGCTAACACAATGCAGGTGGTCCAATTAGCCGATAAGGATCAGGTGTCGAGGGGGGAGCAAACATGAGATGAGTTGAAACAAAGCAGGGGACATGTCAACAGAAGTTCAACAAGCGTGTGGAGCACGAAACAGAAGCAATTAATCAATGGTAACCCAATACTGTGTGGAAACTATGAAATGGAACATGCAAATTGTTAAAAAGAGCAAAAATCAGAAATATAGTAAAAGGCACAGCTTTAAAAGCCATAAATCACTCTCATATTAAAAAATGAATCTGAGCTCAGATGTTGATTGTGTCCTCGGTGCATAAGTTCTGTCTGGGTACTCCTGCTTCCTCCCACTGTCCAAACCATGACTGCCATTTTGCCTGGTCGCTACAATTTAACCTTGGATATGAAACAATGGATGGATATCCAAAAAAAATCCTCTCATTTTTTTATTTAAATTAAGAAAATATGACTGAAACTGCGGCAACGAGCTTCCACTAGCATAGCAACAGAGTTTAATGTTCAATACAACTGAAATGATCAAATAAAAATCCATTCATGAGGCCAAAGACTTGGACTAATAAATGTAAAACCAGCTGATATCGTTTAATCATTATGTTGTTGATAATTATATTTCCATATGTATTTAAAATACCATGATAGGCATCTGTCCATATATATATATATATATATATATATATATATATATATATATATATATATATGTTTTATATATATATATGTTTTATAGTCTCTGGCCTCCAGTGTTAGCTTAAGGTTATGCACTTTTATAAAAAGCATTTCTTCCCTTTTTTATTGTATATGTGAAGTTTAGGACACTTTGGGTTTGTATGAAACTCTGGTTCACCATGGTGCCTTGTTTTTCCTTCCTATTTGCCCATTTTTCATGCCTGTATTTGTCTGTTTATCTTTCTAAAAAATATTTCATGAATAAACTTTAAACAACTTTTTGAAAAAGATTATGATATTTTATTCAGCTGCAGTGAAGATGACGATGAAGAAGGGGAATAAGTAAATATCTCTCAACACTGAACGTAGCTTGCATCAGTGTGTGAGGGGGGCTGTACAGTATGGTGTGTTAAAGTGCAGCTTCGGTACTGGATGTACAGTTCAGAATCAAAACAACCCCACAGTTATTCAACACTTTATTTTATTAAAGTCTTATTTTAAAATAAGTTGCTGTATTGTGGTATAACTGACTAAATCTAACCAGATCTCCGGTCCAAGAGGGAGTTCAGCCACTTGATTCATCAGGCTCAGGCGTGTGGCTGCAGGTTTCTGGGCAGCAGCTCTCCATGACTGAACAACGAGAGCTGCTTGATGTTCACATCTACAGGTGTGGCATCTACACCTGCAGACCTGAGTGCCCTTATGGGAAGTACTGCAAAAAGACTAGATAGTAGCATTTAAGGGGTAATTGTGTTTTCCTTAGTATTCCCACTGGAACACTTTAAGGACCATTGTAAAAATCTTTAGCTGCTCGTAAAGACTCTCTAAATCCCTGCACAGATTCTCTGTAAATAAACTTCTTGATATCGTTCACACCCAAAGATTTAGATTTTATTTTTGAAAAAAACAAAAAAACAACAACAACCTGTTATTAATGCTGATTAAGTCATGTTTTGAATATTCA
>NW_015113974.1:93766-109407 GCF_001443285.1 Poecilia latipinna | reverse complement strand
TGGATGTACAATACAACCAAAATCAATAAATAAAATTAAAATAAAAGCCACACATCACTGGAACCATAAAAAATAGATTATGATGAAACTTAACAAAATTACCCATCAAAAAATATCACAATAGAAACCGAGCTCATTTATTCATCATGAGATTTAATTGATGAACTGCTTATTATGACAGGTTTAGGTCAATCTTTCATTTATTTCTATTTACCTTGTATTTCTTTTCTCAACAGAACATTAATTCAAAGTTTGTTTGAACGTTGCTAAAGAAATGTAATGCTACTGATGGTGTTTTGAACATCTTGTTACCATCCAGCATGTGAATTGTCTGTTTTTGTGCCAGATTTCCTCTAATGTGAAGGTGATAACACAGGTTATCGTTTATCAATCGATCGATCAAGTTCATTCCTATAGCAGATTTCAGCAACAAGGCAGATCATGAGACATCATGAGAACATCATGAACACATCATACGGTCAACAACAGTTTAGTTCGAAAGATTGAAACTTCAGTTTACGTTTTGCATTTTTGTACTTTAAAGATTTGCACACCGGTTACCAGTCCTGCCTTTTTCATTCACCTTTGACAGAACTCAACATAAAATATTCAAAAGAAGCCAAGTTAGCAGGCAGGAGAGTAAGTGTGGTGAATTCAGCCTTAATCAGGTGAAATGCATAAAGGCTGCACTGACTTGTGAAACAGAATATTCACTCCTCAGCTTCAGTTGTGCTTTTTTTTCTATCCTCTGCACCAAAACTTCAAATTGATTCTGAATTCTCCACACACACTCAGGCCACCAGTGACCCCATTTCACAGGCAACCTGCAGAGTTACAGCACAGGGCAAGCGATGCGGCATGTAACCTGGTTTCTCTGTGACTGCTCCTCCATTTGTCTGCCAGTTCTCCTCTTTCAGCAGGTGCATGCTGTCCTGTTCCCGCACGGCCCACTGCTGCGCGCTAAAACTGTCCGCGACTTGCTTAGGCACTTCCTGCACCAGCAGCAGCGGCGCCGCCAATGAGGCAAAGGCAATGTGTCAGAGCAGAAACGGCTCTCTTACGACAGTATCATATATTCCAAGCACAGAAGCTTTTTCCATCAGAAACATTTCATTTCATTTGGAGAGGCCACCTTCTTGTTTGTTAGGGCAGATGAATCAGCTCCAGATTGATGTGGAGAGTTACCAGGTGACAGCGCATGTCGGCTGTTGTTTTCTGGTCAAATTGCATTTGCTGCGACGACGTCGGCACCGGGAGATGAGGTGTGGTGACCTCTGAGGATGATTAGAAAACATCATTATTTCCCAGCTGTGGGACACTAACTGCTTATGACCGCCGGTGATTCGTTCCGCCGCGCCGCCCTCTCCCCGCGACGTCGTCGCCGTGGCCACCGAAACAAGGTGTCATCCGCGTGGAAAAAATCCGCTTTGCCAATTTGTCCTCGGCCCCGATTTCAACTTCAGCTTTGATCAAGAGGCGAGGCTGCTGATGGGAGCAAAATGCTGCAACCTGAGCCGCCACTGGAATGTCTGTCAGACAGCCAAATGATTTGCTATGCAAACCATTATTCATATCTGACAACATGCCGAGTGGCTACTTTGGTATTAATGGACCCTCAAACTGGAAGGCTCTTATTGATGTTGACAGCCACACCTCCTAAACAGCACACTCATCACGCCCGACTCTGACATGACTAATGAACGCAAGACTGATGGGCACAGAAAGCGCGGGCACATGGAAAACTGGAGCAGCCTGGCGCACCTGTAATTGAAACTATATTGTTAGTGTCAGTCACTGGCTTCATGTGGACATTATTAGTGAAGGAGCTTCGTCAGAATCAGTTTCTCAAACGCGATTGAATGGGACAAACAACGTATGGGAATCAGAATGAGCATGCTGCAACATTATCAAATAGAAAACACCATTAAATATGTAGTTCTTTCAGGTTAAGTGCTCACATAATGAGGCTGAGTCATATTTTACTCGTTTCTGAAAAAAAAAGTAATTTAATCTCACTCAAACTACAAAATATAAAAATTTTTACACGTTGAGATAAAAATACGAACAAAATGTGCTTCATAGCTGAGGTTAAAGTTAAGACATCCTACAACTCTAGCCTTACGCCCCCATGTGGAAGTAGAGCAAACCTCCAGCAAACGGTGTTGTAAAGGAACTCAATGCGACATGTTTGCCTGATAAGCCACCACTGAGGCAAAAAAGAAATTCTCCACCAGGGTGTTAGCGGGAAACAACGGAGAAATCAACGATGAAGCCCAGGAGGAAAAATGATCAGAGACACAAAGTCTCATTGGATGCATTTTGCATGAACAGTAATGACTTCAATAATACCGGCTTGTGAAAATCTGCCTTCAGGAAAAAGCATAAACATAAACAGCAGCATGCTTAACTGTAAATACCGCAGTTACTGCAGCACGTTATCATGCTGCCATAGGTTGGAATTTACACACTTAAAAACCAAGCATAACTACCTTCACTTACTGAATTCAGTAAGTGTTATGACCAAAAGTGGGATGTTTCCAACCAGTTGCCTTGGTGCAGAGGCGTGTACGTCTGGATGAATTGCGATTGCTGATTGGTCAGTTGCTGAAAAACAGCCTGCAGTGACGGAGCTCTACGTTCACATGGGGGCAGAGCCAGCATCATGTCACTTGTGTTGTAATTTGTTCTGTATTAGGGCTGTTTGTACTGACTGTATTTATTAATAATAATTTTAAGTCATTTTAACCTTGTTTTGTGTGACACATTTCTCTTTGTCCAAGCAGATGGAAAATAGACTTTCAGCCAATTCTGGCACATTCAGAGGATTGTTATTTGCTGTGCATTGTCCTTACCAAATAAAATAATAAATTAAGCCTAGAGTTTGCATGTGGGCTGACTGCTGTGGGGGTCCAGTCACTCCACAGCATCTCACTCAGATCAGATAGTTTTTGACATTTAGTTTAGTTTTTTTTTCCTGTTCTCAATTCTTGTCCAGTTTTTGGTGGATTTACTGATGTGTTCTGGGTCACTGTCAGATTTCAGTTCTAATGCAGCTTTTATTTCTTTACAGATAATCTCATTTTATTTGTCCAGTAACTTCTGGGACACCCTGACATTTCCAGCTTTGTACTTCATACAGTTTATATGGTGTTCTTTTTGTTCTCCCTAACCCAGTAGACTGGACTTCTGCATGTTTTCTCTTTCAAACTCAAGTCTGTCCTTCATGTATTTCTCAGATAATAAAGGTCTGCTGTCATCAAAGTTAAACTTGTGCAGGAGATGGATAGATTTTTAAATCTCTGCGGTACAAAAGCAGCTTTGTTCCTATTGCCATAAACTTCCAATATTTGACTTAACAGTTTTAATATTGTTTTACTTTTTAATCTTGTCCTAATGAAGATTTTTTTATGGTTTGAAATATTTTAAAGTCTTGAGCACTGTGTAGCTCTGGATTAGCTAGGTATGGATAAGACCCAGACCCTGGTGTGAGCAGCTGAAAGGAGCGATCTTTTGGCAGATTTGACCTTAAACTGAGGAAATGTGTCATCTAAGGGAAGCCTGAAGCAGATCTGTGTTTCCTCCTCATCAGAAGGAGCGGGCGGACTTTGTCCAAACGTTTCACTGAGACTCTTCCTCTCTGGTGGTTTAACATCGCCAGGTGGAGCAGGAACATCCACTTAAAGAAAAGTTTTTTAAAAAGCCTCCAGCTGGATGTAGTCATGCAAATGGATACAAGCCTCCGATTGGATAATTCCTCTCAGCTACTCATTTAGAATATTGTCGAAACAACATTGCAGTGAATGTGAGCAATCAAAGCTAAAGGCAGTCCAATGAAATCTTAGAGTGTGTGACTTTTCTTATGTATTCCTTCAGATGTGGGAACGTCGTGGAATGACTCATGAGGAGCTGACATGTTGGACCCCACGAGCTGCTCTGGGACACATTGATGGATGTGTCTTCACTTAAAACACAGAAAAGCATCTTTTTCGTCCTTAATGCTGACTCATCGCTCTTTGGGTGCGCTTAAAGAAAAAAAAAAAAAAAAACTTGAGCGACCTAAATTACCATAAAAACCGCTTCCTTTCATGTTCTGGTGAAGAAGGATGAACCTCCAGATTTTAATGGCATCATCTTTAGAAAACAAAGATAGTGTGAGAAACAGCCTAGAGGCTTCTGTTACTTTATGTTTTTTAGTTTGTGGAAGGAGAGATATGACTTCAGCCTTTCTATTAATCTTTTCCTTCTCCCTCCAGCCGAGTGTGTAGGGCAAAAACTGGAAGGAAAACTCATCCTTTTCTTCTCCTTTTTTTTCCCTGTGCCCAACCAAGGTCAGCCAGAGCAGTGTGCAGAGCTTTAAACAAATTAATCCCTTACCTCTGGGGTTTGGGAACCATCTATCTGGGCTGTAATGTGATAAGGGGCACAGGATGGAGAAGAGGGATACGGCAGGTCCTCAGCTCGGCTAACACACTCTCATTTCATCGCCTGACACCGCTCCTGTCCCTATTACACCCGCACCTCAACAGGCTCTGAGGTGACTGCGCCGCAGTTACAGGAAAAAGGAAAATAGCTTATTCTTCCTGCTTATCAAAACCGCTCAGAAATAAGCAGATCTCCTGCAAATCCCCGCGGCGTAAGGGACTGCAGCACCTACACCAGCATCGGCGCGGACAGATCTGCTCACCTGCATTACAGCGGAAATCCGGCTCTTACATGTAGGCTGCAAGCAGCTGGGCTTGTGTGGAGAGTATAGATTATGGCAGCTTCATGTGTGAAGCTGCGGGCATTAAGGCAGCTTGAATAAAGCCGAGATTCCAGCACAGTTATTTGGGTCTGCACTCTGACACAATGACAGAAGACACTAAAGGAAAAAACGAAAGCTCAGCAGAACGAGGGAGAGAATAAGGTGATGTATGACCATCTCAATGCCCTTATGACATTTCCATCAGCCTATAAAGACTTAATGGAGAATGCATTGTCGCTTGTGAAATACAAGGAGAAAGAGGAGGCAAAGAGAGACACTTTAAAACGGGCAAGATGGAGAGTTGATGAACAAGAAGGAGGCAAAGAAGGAGAGATGTTTAGCAGCTTGTCAGGTGAAATAGAAAAAGCACATCATCATAAAATCCTTAGAGGATGTTGTTACGCCTCTGCTTGTCCCGTTTGTCTCCTTCAATGGAAGGACCAATGCCACTTTCTAAAACTTACATACAAATGGTTGTTTTTTTTCATTTGTCCTTAATTATTTAAAGCTCAAAGGCTCTAGGACTCGTCAATGGAAAAAAAAAACGTTTTGCTGACATAATTAGGGACATCATCAGCCAGCCATTTCAAAGGGACAGTATTATGGCAAGTATCTGTGTTACCTTCAGTTGTTATAAAGAATGTTATATATATTAAATATGACTTAAATGAGCCTCTGTCTCTTGAAAAACTCCACTCTTTCTGAAACTCATAACTACATCGCTCCTCTATTAACCGTTTTACAGCATTTTTACCAGCGTTGAGCTGAGAAGAAGCTCATATAACGAGCTCAGCAGATGCTCAGTTCCACCAGGTGTTTGCTAATTGCTGCTGGCTAGTCTGAAGGAGCTGAGTGCAGGGCTGCTCTGATGTGAAAGCTTGGAAACTCCAGCTTAGAGGAGGATGTTTGTCCTTGAAGGCGGAGCTAGGTCCAACCAGGCGTTTTGCACAGCAATGGTTGCCATGGAGATCAAAGGATTTCTCAAACATGCATGAAAGAATAAAAAAAAAACCCTGATGATGGAATAACACTATGACATGATGAAGTAAAACATCAATTTCAACTTAAAATTTTTAGCTCTGTTGATTCTCTTTATATTCCTCAGTAACATCTTATCTTCTGACTATAAATCACTCAAAATAGCTGAACAAAAACGGAATAACCCGGGTATCACACCATTTCAGACAGGAAATGGATGCAAATAAAAGCCATGGCAAATACAAACATCAGAAAAAGTCCATGTGAAGCAATGAAAGTCTTACATTTATGCAAAACGAACACAGCAAAGCAAACAGAAACTCTGTCAGTGGCAATAAACACCAAATGACCTCAATTTGATCTAAAACAGCTGAGGCCAGACAAATAATGACCCAAAAAAGCCTCGACATGAGGCAGCTGCCCTGGCAGAGCCGGTTGTCCACTAATCACAGGGCTGGTGGTTCAGCCTCCGGTTTCTGGGCAACCCACCGAACCCAAAGTTGCTCCTAGCAGCAGATGGTCTCTCTTCAAGGGACACGGTTTGTAGACATTTTCTGTTACATCATTTTCCAAACTCAAAATTTCAGACTTCTGTGTCATTTTTATATTTTGTTTTGTTTCTGCAAAATCTAAAAACAGTGAAGAAAAGGAAGAAGGCAAGAGGACAGGAAATGGAAGGATGCTGTATGGATAGATGGATAAATGACAGTAAAATAACAGATGGTAACCGACGGACCGAAGTATGAATAGATGAAGAAAAGAACAGGCAGCTGGATAGAAAATGGTCAGACAGAAGAATGGATCCCCGAATGGACAAAGGACTGAATGGATTGTTGGATGCATGGATGGTCTCACAGGTGAGAGGTGTGCAGTTGGTCACTTCCCCAGAATGAGCCGGTGCTGCACTGACACACGGCCCTATCTTCTGATGTCTAGCAAGTTTCACACTTCCTGCCGCCATCGCTCATCAGCTGTGGGGAAAACTTGCAGCAGAGCAGGCTGTGAGATGTCACCAAGCCGCTGATGGATGGCAGACAGCTTGAAGCCGCGTCACTCCTGCTTAGTGCGCTGCGATTCCTCAGAGCTTCATCAATCTGCTGTTGCTTTGCTTTTCTTTTTCATTTGTGCAAAGATCATGGTGAAATATGAGGGTCTGAGCTTGTGTGGACAATTACAGACAGAGTCAGCGTCTTTGTGTGAGCTTCTGTGAGTGAGACGGAAGGGTGGCGAGATGTGAAATGAAATTCACTTCAGCGTGCGGCAGATGGAACGATTCATCTTCTTGGGTTTTGAAGTGACAAAAATCAGAACTAATGAGGAAACAAGATCTGCATGTACAAATTGATTCAAAGGAAATTCACAGCACGCACAAATTGAAGACTTCTCGTTTTTCTTTATGTTTGCCACATGCTGCGTTGTTTACCAAAACTGCGTCCGTGTAGTCCGCGCACACAAACTTATACAGCTACGGGTTGTATGCTCTTATTTGTACATGCAGCCGTGTGCCGACACGTCTCCCTGCACCGTGCCGCCTCGCTCCCAGGAAGTGATAATGAGCTCACGGGGAGCCAGAGGGAAAGGAGATGTTGTCGACGTTGGGGGAACATAAAGAGATATGGTATACTCAGGGTATCGCAGCCATAAAGCAAAGATGTGGAAGCCATCACTCTCCTCGCTACAGTCACGCTGGGTATAAATCTCCTTCCTCCAGGGTTTTGAAAAGATGTCACCTGGAAAAAAGCAATGTCAAAACAATGTCACCTCACCGGTTACTATGAAGGTCCCGTCTGCAAGAACAAGGAATGGATGTTAGAAAAGAGAGAGCAACTCTGCTAAAAGGACACGTTTGACTCCACTTCTAATGTATTAATTTTTTCCGGAGAATACAGAAAATAAGAAACATGTCAAGACTCGTTGCTCAATACTGTTTGAAACGAGTAAAACTGTCACTATCAAAACAAGGCAAACAAGAATCAACAAATCTGCACAAATTCTGTCAGTTGAGTCGTGAAATTTCCTCGTTGCTACACGTTCCTGAATCAGTTTCAGTTTTATAATAAAATGCATGAGATCAGGAATACCAGCCACTCAGCCCCTGAGTAGGAGACCAGATGAAATCCCAAAGTGGGATCAGTGGATGCTTTTCAGAATCAATAACTGCAGACCTCCAACTTCATGTGACCTTGAAGTTTACTCAACAAGGCCTGGCATCAAGTGCAGTGCCAAGTGGAGGATGCAGTGGCGTAAAGCCTGTCGCCAGCGGACTCTAGAGCAGTGGAGTGGAGACAGACGTGTTTCTGGAATCACAAATCATGCTTCTGTCTGGAAATCCAACGGACACGTCTGGGTTAAACGGAGCTCCTTCCAGTCTCACTGGGTCAAGTGTGCAGAGAGGATTTTGGTGAGTTCTTCAGGAGTTTCAAAGAAAAATGACTCTCAGAATACCAAGACATTTTTGTTTTTACAAATTCATGTTCCAAACTTCCAGGGAATAGATTGGAGTTCATCACAGCAGTTAAAAATCAAGTTATTCTAACTTAGAACACAATCAGCTCCAAATGGTAACGATAATCATGTTTCCTCAGACATTAAATGCAATACGTTCAGCAGTGTGTAATAGACTTTTCTGGAAGAGAGGACATCTTGATTAGTTTGAAAACGTAGACAATAAAGGAGAAAATTAAACAGTCCTCCTTGATATAAGAGACAAAACTCAATTAATTCTGCTGATTTCCACGTCTCAGTTTTAATTATCACTGCATCAGCAATGATAGAAGATACATGACAGGCTTGCTGTGCAGGTGTGACCTCAGTCCGTCTTGTCTTTGTTTAATTACCGGCAGCATGCGCAGAGCTGTGACTGCTCATCTATTCTCACACTCCCTCATCACCTCTCTCTTTTGCTGGTTTTGGCAGTAACTCTGCTGCAAGACTGCAGGGGGAAAGTGCCAAGGGGTGAAACGGGGCAGATGCGCGTTTCAACACAAATAGCATACGGACATGCTGAATCCACACAAAGAAGACATAATTACTCTGGTGTGAACTTCCTGCACATCTGTTGGAGTCGAGGTAGACTGATGCAAACACAGATTCTTCCATCTGATTAGATCCCTGCAGGAAACAGGAGAGGTTCCCTCTGCATTCTCAAGTTTCATTATTTAGCAAGCACACAAGAGAAGAGGGTTTAGTCAGAACTCCAAAAACAACGTCACAAAGTCAACACACTGGATAAAAGCAGAATGGTGTGAGAAAATAGAGTCACCCACATACATCCATAGTAACATTTCACAGTAAAGAACATATCGAGACAATTTACTACCAAAGACACATCATGAAACCATCTCAGAAAACCCAGACGTTACAGGTTAAAAGTTAGATTTTATGACAGGATAACTGCAAAAGACTAAACAGGTATGGCTTGTTTGTAAGGGTTGGAAACCTTTTCAAAGCAAAATTTATGCTATTGTCAGTTTCCATTAAGCTTCAAATTGAGCATTTTGGAATGAAGTTGCTTAATGGGAACAAGGCAATAAAAAAAAATACTTAGTTTTTGATAGAAAGTTTTGCTGCGAAGAAGAGGTGATTTTTCAGTGGTTGTTTCAAAATTAGAGTATTTTTCAAAACTGCAATGGAAACAAGAGGATGTTACTACTGGCAGAAAAGATGAAGAAAATGACAGGAAGTGGTCTGAGGATCATGGCTTGTTATGTTTTTAATAACTTATGTGAACAGGCTCATTCACATTCGATTTTAATTGCGTTTCTTATCTAATAAGAATTAGCTTGGTTGTATTTTAATTATTAGAAAAAAAAATGATATAAAAATTGTGCCTGGTGCACAAATTTGAATTTTTTATGCATTCTGACTTAATTCTGTATTACCAGTCTACCCTGATGAATGAATAGCCAGATGGAGAAGGGTAGCTCTACGTTTCTTTCCCTTAAGACTCAAATAATCTAAAAAGGTTGATGAGAATCTTTTTTTTTCTGATTTCAAACCAGATTTAATGACAGTGGTTAGTCAGCGCTGGGCACACACTGCGCTCACACACACATCCTGAGACTTCTCGTCTCCCACATTTAGACAAAAACACAAGTGAGTGTTATTTTACCTACAGCCACTTCAGAGTCCATTTAGGCAACAAGGCTGCTCCTACCCAACGTTTATCCTGGGCTCTTTCAGCAGGTTCTCCTTCCATTATTTTGGTCTGCTCTCTAATAAGAAGCTGTTATCATCGGTTGCTATTGGAAACCACATACACTGATATTATCTCCTCAGAGTGAAGGAGCAGCACAGATTTGATGCAAGGACTGAGAAGGTCTGGATTTCTTATTAAATTTGGGGTTTTTATCCTGTGAGAAGAAAAGACAAATCAGATGCAATCAGAGAAAATAACTCATCACAGCTCATGGGGTTAAGGAACATTTGAAAATGACAGGCTCTGGTGGCAATTTTACACATATCAGTTTGGAAACAGAAATGGATGCAAAATATGGAAAGCGGGAGTGAAAAGAAAAAGTTGCTGATACAATAAAAATGTGACATTTACGAAGCGCAAACCCTGCCCTCTGTTTCATTACCAAGTCATATTTGCCATGCATGGCCAGCTGTTTGCGAATCCGTGATCAAGTACGCAGATGTCAGCCTTTTCTTGAATTTAGATAAACCAACACAGCCTGAAAGAAAATCAGCATCCGTGGCTTCTGACTGTCGTCATGAAGCATCGAGAAACAAAAGAGGAAAACAGGGACAGAAAGGCGAATTCTAATCAGATGAAACAGAAGAGCAGAAGTGGTAATCAGCTACAAAGGCGGCAGACTCAGTTCATGCTGCATGCTAACACACACAAAGGAGCTCACTTATTAACACTACATACAATTTGCACATTTTACAGCTGGTCTGACAGGGATAAGCAGATATTTTTCTTGATGTCGGGGCTGCATTTCCACCAGCGAGGGTTTGACTTTCAACAGCCTGAATGTAAACTGGTTCTGAAGGCTTTGCACAGTGCTTGTCCTTCGCTGAAACATGTTTCAATAGACAGCCCCTGTGTTTCTTCTCGGAGATCTTAAAGACACGCGAGGAAGCAGCAGCGTCCATCTGACATTAACTTCCTCATGATGATAAACCACCATGACCTTCCTGTTCAGGCTGTGGCCACGCTGCAAAAACACAGTTACCAAATATTTTGGTCTAGTTTCTAGTATTTCTTAGTATGCAAAACTAACTAAAAAGTAACCTTTCAGCAAGATACAAGAGCTCGTTTTAAGTAAATAATTCTTAAATGATGTTCCTTTGGCAGATTTTATTCACATAAAACAGGAAAAATATCTTGTAAGTGAAAAAATCTGCAAATGGAACTAGTACTTTTTTTATCTACAATAATTAGTGACATATTTTTGCTTATAAGGTACTTTTAAGATAGAACACCTGAAAAAAGATAAAACTAAGATGTTTGCATCAGAAACTAGACAGAAACATTAGTAAGATGTTTTTGCAGTTCATGCTTAAAATACAAACTATGGGAGTCAATTGTGTTGTTATTAAACCTTAACAATTTTGTCAAGAATTGACAAGTTGTGACTGAAAGAAATGGTACCAGCGGCCGACGTGTTTCCTCCTCAAGGTGTCTGGGCTCCAACGGTGGAGGAAGCACTCACACTGCACTGAAGCAAAAGTACAAATACACAGACAAAAATGTTCTCTAGTAAAAGTAAAGTTACTGTCAAATGTTTTTGTGCAGTCTCCTTGCTTGAACAGGAATGGGTACATCTATCCCATGCAGATTTAATTTTTAATCAACTGGATTCCAATCAGAGGACCAAACAGTTTTCTTCATTTTGTTCTTCTTTTATTTATCATCATGTCAGGATATTTCTCTTAAAGTTGGTTCAGAAGCTGGTAAAAAACCTTTAACAACCACAAAATAATACAAATTAAATAAATATTACTAAAATGTATTATTTAAGTTAACATAAATTAATTTTACTCAGACCACTGAATAAATCAAAACATCTTTTTCGGGTAACGAACTGCCACAAAGATTTTTACTTTTGTGCTGAATGTCTGTTTTATAATATATTTCCCATTTTCACTTTTCTGTAAAATTCACCAACTGCACAATTTTTAAGTAGTAAGTGGTATTATAAAAGAGCAGAAATCTCATGTTTTTTGAACAATAACAATCTGTTGCTAGCTACAAGATGAGCACGTTTTCTGGTAACCAAGTGCCACAAAGTAAACATCTGATTTTTACTTTTGCAAAATTTACCAACCATAAAGTTCTTGTGTCTAAGTACATAAGCAGTATTTCAAAAGAGCTTATGTTGTATAAAAAATAATATTACGTTATTATTTTATCGTTAAAAGATGAGCTTTTTATCTGGTAACGAACAGCCACGAAGTAAACATCAGATTTTTACTTTTGTGTTGAATTTTATAATATATTTCCCATCAATGACAAAAAAAAAAAAAACATTTTTACTTTTTGTAAAATTCACCAACTGCACACTTTTCAAGTACTTCAAAAGAGCAGATGAAATCTTATGTTTTTTGAACAATAACAATCTGTTGCTAAGAAATGAGCGTGTTTTCGTAACCAAGTGCCATGAAGAAAACATCTGACTTTTACTTTTGCAAAATTTATTAAGAGACAAACAAAATCTCTTAACTTTGAAGTGCAATATTTCAAATTCATATTTACACTACATATGTTTACTTTTTGATATCATGAATGTTTACTTTAAAAATAAATAAATAATTTATAAAGTTCAGCTTTTGTTAAAGTTTCATAAGTATTTTCTTGAAAGAAACTGATTTGGAAAAATGTATTTAGCCTGATTTATTTAGTTATTTTTTGTTACTTACATGAATTATTATTTTGGTCCGACTGATGATGTAATTCTTAAATACTAAATGATTGATAATTTGATCAGTTACTCAGTACTTGAGTAGATTTTTTACCAAATACTGTTTTAGTCTGTAGTAATTTTTTGATGGCTACTTTCTGGTTTTACTTGAGTAAAAATGTGATGAAGTAGTGCTACTCTGACATGAGTAAAATGTATATTTTATGGGCCTTTTTCACTTTATTTCTTTTCTTTCTTTTGTTCTTCTCTTCCTCTTCTTCTGATTTGACTTCCTATTGGTTCCCCTTTCTGTTAGTTATATTAGACCCAAACATTTCGGACTGGTTTTTCTCCATCAGTGCATTAGATCTGTGTCCGTCAGTCAGGAATTCAGCCAAAAGCAGCTCAGAGGCCGGTGACTTGTCACCTGACGTTGAAGCATCTGCAGCTCAGAGGCGGATATAATGGCAGCCGCAGGGGAACGAGGGAAGCTGTCCGCTCCGACACGCCGGGCGAATGCAGACCATCTGCTGTGGAGGCCATGGAGAACTGACTCTGGGCTTGGCTCAGGACATTCAGCTGAAGTTTTCCCATTTCATTCAGGTAAAACAACACTGAGTCATCTCAGACTGGAGAAAAAAAATAATTGAGCACATTTGTAGTCTTATTTTTTGGGTACAAAAGGGAGGATATCCCAGTTTACCACTCACTACAAATAAATTTATGTTTTACATGTTTAAACTTTTTCCCCATCCATTATAGTTGTTTAGTTTACTTTTTTGTTTTGTTTTGTTAAAACATATTAAATATAAATATTTTAAAATATTCTAAAAAAAAAGTTAGATTATAAACATCAATTCTTTCCTTAATGTTTGCTGATAAACCTCTAAGCTAAAACTTTTATTAGTTCGGCATATTCAAATTTATTCTTTATTTTTATGTAATGCAAAAAGATTTTTTCTTCTCTAAAGTAAAACATGTTGATCTACCCAACCTTTTATAAAAGTACTTTTTTTTCTGAAACCACACATTGTGTAAATTTATATTTCTTAATTATTAAAAGTCTCAGAGATGCACTAAAATCAGATAGCTCAGTCCTAAAAATAAAAACACATTTAAGCTTCTATAAATGCTTTCTTAATTATGTCACCCACGAAGGAAAAAAAAAATAACTCAACCGTTTAACAAAAGTGATATGATCAGTCTTGAAAGTTGCATTCTTAAATGAGCAGGAGGGAATCCCAGGAGCTTTCAGCAGTTTGATAACCACATGCTGAGATTTCAGCTCCATTTAGCTCGCTTCACACTCGGCACATCAGAGCCACGCTTTTATCTCCATAAAATGTGCTACAACTCAAACTCTTCCTGCGATAACTGCAAGGCGATGCCATGAATTTATAGAGCTCTGAGCAGGAACATTTTACCTTTGTCCTTCAAATCTGGGAAAAGCTCCGGAGGAATAACAATGAGAGCCGCGATCCTAAAAGCTGCTGGTTGTAGCATCAGTCAAGCCGTCATGGGGATAATTCAGAACCTCGTGTGTCAGCTTGATTTTATTAGCATAAAATTCATTACTTTAATCATCTGTGGCTATTTTCTGCTAACTTAGCATCGGGTTTAAACAAAGCAGGAAAATGGTCTGGTTGTGACATTCTGTTAGCTGCTGCTAACAGGCGTCTTGATTTAAAGGGATAGTTCAGGGGTTATGTTAGATCATGAACATGTGATCCTGGGGTGGTTGTTGTTGTTGTCCGATCACTTTCATGCTGCTGATCCATTTTGTGAGGGGAAACGCTGCAGGGTGCATATGATAAACCTAGCTGGGGTCATTGTGGAGAAAATGTCCCAACAACCCGGCATCTATCACACTGGCTTTCTTTCAGGGTTCAGTGGAGGGGTTTGGTTTCCCCCTCAGGTAAAGGTTTACAGTCCATCTTAATCTTTAGTGAAATTTAGATAAAACAGAAATAATAGGGTTTTGAGCCAAGGAACAAAATCAACGTTAAGAAACTTTTCTCCAAAACACCTTTGTTAGTCATATAACTCCATGTTTTGTATTAGTACGCTGGTTTGCTTTGTGTTGTAGAACAAATTTTAAAATGTTGCTGTTCGATTATAAATCTGTAAAATGTAACAGGTAAAAATACATTTCTGAATCTATTAGAACTCTGTCATCAGAGTTAGAACCAAAGAGCAACGGCATTCAACCATTGTGCTTATGATCTGTGGAATATACTCCATGAATTTAAACTTTAAGTAATGATTAAAACTCTTTGTACTGTTGCATTTCAGTAACTTACCACTATGTACTGCATTTTAATGCATGTTTTGTCATGTAAAGCACTTTAAAATTTCCTGTATATGAAATGTGCCACACACAAAAAAATCATCCCTGGAGAAATATTTTCAAAATTTAGAGAGGAGATTATCAAAGTTTTTGTTTTATAATATACAATATTATATATACATAAAACAGAAGTTTTTATAAAAATGTTCATCAATTTAAGATTGCAGTACAATTGAAATCTTTTTAATCCCCACTATTTTGTATCTCTAAAATATTTGTTTTGGTTACAAACAATGTTTGAGCTACGCTAAAATTTGTCATTAATGTTGTAGTTATAGATAAATAGGCAAATTTTGACTAAGTTACACACTTTTATTTTGGGTACTTGATTATTAAGGGGTGGAAAATGTGGTTGTGGCATGAATTATGTCTGGGAAGAGTGTAGCTTTGTGTGGACTTCAATATGACAAGATTTGAAGGGCAGTTTTTAACCATTTATTACACCATAATTGAAGGATTGAGAGACTCTGGAGAGATCTGTGGACAGCTGTAACGTCCATCTATTACGATGTGCTACACTACCTTGAAGAAGAGGGATACCTCCACATTTCAAATGAAACACACCTCTTCTGCTGCCATTATGTCTTCCTGCCACGTCTGCAGGAAGATCTTGATACTTTCCGCAGTGGCTGGGACAATCATCCACTTCGAACGGAAAGCAACATGACTCCTAACCAGCTCTGGGTTCTTGGTCGAACACACCATCCAATTCCTGAACCCCCCA
>NW_015113974.1:86234-91155 GCF_001443285.1 Poecilia latipinna | reverse complement strand
CTGTAATGTGTGCCATGGTGTCAGACTACCTGGCTTCATGTAGCAGGAGAGAGGGTGAGAACAGTCACGGTGAGTGCCTTGTGATCAATTACTTCTTGCTTGTTGCTCCTTGGTCAGTGTTCATAGTTGAGTGTCAGGGCATTGCCTCAATTGCTATGTTTAATGGTACAGAGAGTGGTGGTTTCTGACATGAGCAAAACGGACAAACACCCAGGGCGTTATCTTTTTAGGGATGGCATGAGACCACCGCGAATCGTAGCACAGAGATGGAAGCAGAGCAGAACAAAGAGTTTGTTCTGCTTTTAATATTGGTAAAATTTATTAAGTATTTAATATCTAGGTGTTTTTATGTGAATATGGATCTTTCAGATCAATTTGAGAAGTAATTTTGATCATATTTCACATTTTATCGTATCATGTAGCATGGGACGCTGGTCTTGGTCTTATCTCTGTCTCGATACACTCTGGTCTTGGGTTAGGTGGTATTGACCACAACACTGCTCTGAACATTGTTGTTCTAATTCTGTATTAAGTTAAACATTTAATCTTATGTATAGAAATTGTGATCTGACAGTCAGAAAATTTTATTGTTTGTAAATTTAAACAATTTCATTTTCACTGTAACAAATCTGCTTCACAAACAAAATATTCCTACAGCTTAAATATAGATTGTTTTAACAGGTTGATCATTCAAAGAAGGCCAAAGCCAGTTTGTGAAGAGGAAACGCTTGCTAAAAAAATCATCACTGAAAGGTTTGTAGTTGTTGTAGCGACAGGGAATTACGTCTGCTCCACACATGATCCAGTAACTTCTGTGGTCCGCCACTTGTCTTGGTCGGAGGCAGGGGATTCCATCTTTCCACATGCACTCCGGCTGATAGAGGAATTGTTAGTGATTTACTTTCAAGAAAATAGTGAGACAGAACAAAAAATTGCTGAATACCAGCAACAGAGAAAAGACCACCCAGGTGCCAGCTCGGATGTTGGTAATTTCCAAGCTTTGGAGAAAGACACCACCAACACTCCACAGAATAGAGGAACCCAAAAAGCTAAGAAGTGTCATACCGACCGAAGTGGGAAGTTTAATGTAAACCTGATACCAGACATCCTTGACAAATTAGACTCTGAGGAGGAAACAGACGAGATGTGTGACAGAAATCTTGTTTCTGAAAATCAGGAATCAGACTTGAAGATGGTGGATGAATTCATTTTGGAGGAACTTTCAAAGATCACTAATGCAAATGATTTGATCTCTAAAGAGAGGGAATCAGATATAAAGATGGTGGATGAATTTATTTCTAAAGAGTTTTCAGATCTGACAAAGGCAACTCATCTTGTACTTAAGGAAAAGGAGTCACGTCTGGAAATGATGGAAGACTTTATCTTTGACATGCTACCATGGGAAGTGAAAAAGTCAATATCTGACCAACACCATTTAGAGATCCCAGATAATTCATTGGATGCTCTTCCACCAACTGAAAACCGAGGGTCTAGAGATGAAGAGGCTTCGGTTGTGATAATGGAAGAGGCGCCAACTGAAAACCGAGGGTCTAGAGATGAAGAGGCTTCTGTTGTTCTACGGAAAGAGGAACCAACTGAAAACCGAGGGTCTAGAGATCAAGAGGCTTCTGTTGTTCTACGGAAAGAGGAACCAACTGAAAACCGAGGGTCTAGAGATCAAGAGGCTTCTGTTGTTCTACGGAAAGAGGAACCAACTGGAAACCGAGGGTCTAGAGATCAAGAGGCTTCTGTTGTGCCTCTTCCCATAGCACAACAAAAGAACAAAGCAGCTGGAGTCGAAATGAAGAAGAACCTTCAAAATGAAAGCAAAGAACAATGCGAGAGAGTTTTACCAGCACCAGGACATGAAGAAACAACAGTTTCATCAGTGGAAAACTTCACTTCGGAGGAATCAACCCACTCAAAAGGGATACAGTTAGTTGATGCAGAGCAGGAGTCAGTGGTTACCACAAAGCTTGCTGAACCGCTGCCAGTGGCTTCAGACGCAGAAAAGGAGGAGCGGCAGTCATCCATCAAGCTGCTTGTTAATGCATTCGTTACGAAGGCCATAACAAAATCAAAAATAATCTGCAAGTACAAACACCTCCAACAAATCACAGAGAGGCTGTCTGAGAAAATCTGTGCTGAGGTCAAGGTGCAAGATCTAAAGGACATTCAAAGTAAACTGAACAGTCTCAGCAAAGACATATTGAGAGAAGTCTCCAAAAAAATAGGCTGCTCAAAAAAAGATATTCTCTTACTGTTGAGTTTAAACAATTCAGTGGTAGATGAGGCATTCATTTCTATTTGCAAAGAGAAAATAGTAAAAAAAAAACAGAAACCCAGCCTCATCAAACATTTCTGGGACTCTATAAGCAAGACTTTCAAGTCCCTATAAATAATTTTCTCATTTGTATGCAAGGCTATAATATAAATGTACGTTGGAGTTTATTGTGTTGCCCTGAGACAGACTGGCGACCTGTTATTTATGTACTTCTAATTTGCAAAATTTTTTGGTCAATTCAAACTAAAAGGGTTCAATTGTTAGGGGCTGCACAGTGGCAGAGTTGCCTTGCAGTAAGAAGGTCCTGGGTTTGATTACCAGGGCAGGGTATTTCTGCATGGAGTTTTCATGTTCTCCCTATGAATGTGTGGGTTCTCTCCGGGTGCTCCGGCTTCCTCCCACAGTAAAAAAAAAAAAGAAGACTGTCAGGTTAATTGGTCTGTATAAATTCTCCCCAGGTGTGTGTGTGTGTGTGTGTGTGTGTGCGTGTGTGTGTGTGTGTGTGTGTGTGTGTGTGTGTGTATGGCTGGTTGTCCTGTCTGTCTCTGTGTTGCCCTGAGACAGACTGTCAACCTGTGATGTACTTCTAATTTGCAAAATTTTTTGGTCAATTCAAACAAAAAGGGTTCATTTGTTAGGGGCTGCACAGTGGTGCAGTTGTTAGAGCTGTTGTCTTGCAGCAAGAAGGTCCTGGGTTCGATTTCCAGGCCCAGGTCTTTCTCCCTGTGCATGTGTGGGTTTTTTCCGGGTGCTCCGGTTTCCTCCCACAGTCCAAAAAAATAACTGTCAGGTTAATCAGTCTCTGAGATTCACAGGAGCAGCAGCCACTAATCCGCCATGACTGATTAGTTTTTTAAGAACAATCTAAAACACGACTTAATCAGTTAATAAATAGCTTTTTTTCATTTTATATTGTTTCTGAACTGTTCGTGCTTTGCTAGAGTAGGGGTGCAATATCGAGGGAGGTTTTGAGTTAGGTGACAAACTGAACGCCGCCAGGACGTTGAGACCAGCACGTCTTCCTCTGACTCCTTATCAAAACGTTCATAACTTTATTACATAACAACATTTAAAAAAAATCAACAAAACGTGTTCAAATTAATGACCCAACAAAAATAATAATCTCAGTAATTGTTTCAACAATGTTGCGTAATTCTGTGCGTTTTGGTTCCATTACCAAAATAACTTCCAGAGAAGGAAACTGAAATTAACTAATCAACCTCCGCTGTGTTCAGGGAGCGCTTATTAATGATCGCAAAATAAATATCAAACCTGAAAACCTAATATCGTAACGGACTGAATGTTATGTTTTAACGTAATCTCTGATCGGCTTGTGTAGTGCAGGCGGTTGCCACGGCAACGGGTGTGCTTAAACGACAGTGTGCTGTTCACACTGCCATGAAAAAATCGGATACAGGTCGCATTACGTCAAAAAAATCGGAATTATGTCACTTCAGGCTGCAGTGTGAACGCACCTTTTTGTAGTCCAAATCAGCAGCACTGCCTTTCTCTCTATTCTGTTGCTATAGCGATTGGTGCTCAGCCAACTGCTGTGTGTGTGAGACAGAAAGCTGGAGAAGGATTTCTATCTTTATGAGACACCAGTCAGTTTTAATGAAAAAAGCAGTCCGAACGACTGCTTCCTGTTCAGGATCCGTAAGGCCGATCCAAAAACCGTTTGAAGCATATGAGAGGGCTATTTGTCGTCTCCGATAGTACCGCGATTCATATCTGTAGCTCATTCACAGAAATAGCAGTGATGAGAGAAAAATGTGTGCACTGAGCTCAGAAATGTTTCAGAAAAGTCTGAAAATGAATGGTGGAGTGCCTCAAGGTACCCTGTGACTTGATTTTGCTCTGAAGCACCTTGACAGAAAACCGTCAGCCCTAGAGAAATTTCGAAAACATTTTGCCGGAGCAGGGATTTGGTGCGATTTCATGACCAACTTTCATACCACTAGTACAAGATTTGCGGCCATGAGAGCGATTTCAAAATTATTTTGGGGTCAAAAATCCACTCCGTTTCTCACTCTAAAAAAGCGGTGGTGTCAGTTACACTCTGCGTTTCGGCAGTTGGAAATTTCGCTGTACACAGACATTCTCACAGAAATACATATGGCTGAACAGATCACAGGTAACATATTCATAACTGATAACTAACGTAAATTAAACAATATGTACATAAAACCTCAGCTAACTAGGATCGCAGCCGCTCCATTTCCTCCCGGGCCTCGTTAGTTTGGTTGCTATGACAACGGTAAACAAAACACTAAAGTGCTCTACAAAATCTACGTCAACAAGACTAAATAAATTCTTCAAAAGATTACATTGTGAGAGTAAAACGATTACAGCAACTACTAACCTGTAAACAGGATAGAACAGGCAGACACAACTCCGTACTTCTCAAATCCTCCTGGAATCTGTTCTGAAGCCGTTGATACTCTGGAGCGATTACCAGAGCATACTGCCTCCTACTGGTAGCTTTCTGCCACTGCAATAAAGTTAATTACAATTCAATATCAAAATAGAAAAAGAAAATAATAACAGTAACCATTACTTTTTCCTTATGCCACAGAACCGTCTAATACATTACTTGAGCTTTAATTAAGCAAGTGTAAAAAGTATTTGGTAAAAGTC
>NW_015113974.1:82834-84263 GCF_001443285.1 Poecilia latipinna | reverse complement strand
TTTCATGACCAACTTTCATACCACTAGTACAAGATTTGCGGCCATGAGAGCGATTTCAAAATTATTTTGGGGTCAAAAATCCACTCCGTTTCTCACTCTAAAAAAGCGGTGGTGTCAGTTACACTCTGCGTTTCGGCAGTTGGAAATTTCGCTGTACACAGACATTCTCACAGAAATACATATGGCTGAACAGATCACAGGTAACATATTCATAACTGATAACTAACGTAAATTAAACAATATGTACATAAAACCTCAGCTAACTAGGATCGCAGCCGCTCCATTTCCTCCCGGGCCTCGTTAGTTTGGTTGCTATGACAACGGTAAACAAAACACTAAAGTGCTCTACAAAATCTACGTCAACAAGACTAAATAAATTCTTCAAAAGATTACATTGTGAGAGTAAAACGATTACAGCAACTACTAACCTGTAAACAGGATAGAACAGGCAGACACAACTCCGTACTTCTCAAATCCTCCTGGAATCTGTTCTGAAGCCGTTGATACTCTGGAGCGATTACCAGAGCATACTGCCTCCTACTGGTAGCTTTCTGCCACTGCAATAAAGTTAATTACAATTCAATATCAAAATAGAAAAAGAAAATAATAACAGTAACCATTACTTTTTCCTTATGCCACAGAACCGTCTAATACATTACTTGAGCTTTAATTAAGCAAGTGTAAAAAGTATTTGGTAAAAGTCTACTCAAGTACTGAGTAGCTGATCATAACACCTGAATTTAATGTTCAAAATTTGTCCTCAGACAGCACAAAATATCAATTTATGTGCAAATATGTATGTGTGCAAATATGTATATGAAGGTTGGTTCCAGGTCAAATTTACCACCGAGGCCAGTGTAGTCAATGTTTTTTCAAGGGGTTATTTACAAAACAATGAAATTAAAAAAGAACACATATTAAGTGAGCAACCTGTAGTCCAGAACTACACGTTGCAGATGTAACTCTTCTTACTTAGGTGTTGGTCACCTAGCACAACAAAGAAAGAAAAACTCCTCACAATGTGACTGCACAAAAGTGATCCGACAGACTGACAGATAAGACACAGTTAGCGCCGTGACTGAGTGGTCAGCCACGAACACCAAACGGTGCAGCTCCCACTCATAGGCAGTGGTGGGAAGTAACGAACTACAAGTACTTCGTTACTGTACTTAAGTACAATTTTCGTGTATCTGTACTTTACTTAAGTAGATTTAATAATGGGTACTTTCTACTTTTACTCCACTACATTTTACAGTATCTGTACTTTCTACTTCACTTGGAAGGAAAGCTTAAAGAAAGGTAAGATCTGTGGACGTGATGCTAGCAAAGCTAGCTGTACTGACTGAGACACGTTGCACCTGCGAGGAAAAACTGTTGTCACTCATGCGCTGAATTATTGTGTGGAGGTGTTGACTGGGGTGTCGCAAAT
>NW_015113974.1:16680-82278 GCF_001443285.1 Poecilia latipinna | reverse complement strand
GGATGAAAGAGAATATATATATATATATATATACAGTGGTGGGAAGTAACGAAGTACAAGTACTTCGTTACTGTACTTAAGTACAATTTTCGTGTATCTGTACTTTACTTAAGTAGATTTAATAATGGGTACTTTCTACTTTTACTCCACTACATTTTACAGTAAGTATCTGTACTTTCTACTTCACTACATTTCTACAAAACTGTTGCGTTACTCGTTACATCCAAGTCGCGTTGCTCTTTTTTTCCGTTAAAATGTGAAGTTCAGGGTCTTAAGGTGGCGCCGTAAAATCCAAGCAATAACGTGACTTAGTGTCTGTTGTCACCCGTCTCCACCTTTACTCGCACGCGGAGCTCCAGACATGCGCAGTGGTTTCCTCTGAGCGGGAGAAGATGTCTGATCGTCAGTTATATAATAGTGCTGCATAAATCATAGATATATGGCGACATGTAAAATAAGCCATGTAAGTCATGGCTTATTTTAAAATAAGCAACGCTTCGCTTTCAAGGACGGTGGGACTTAGTCCAACTTTTAGCGTCACTTGGAAGGAAAGCTTAAAGAAAGGTAAGATCTGTGGACGTGATGCTAGCAAAGCTAGCTGTACTGACTGAGACACGTTGCACCTGCGAGGAAAAACTGTTGTCACTCATGCGCTGAATTATTGTGTGGAGGTGTTGACTGGGGTGTCGCAAATATGGGACAAAGCTGTGACCAAAGTCTGTATTGATATGGCATTCAGGAACGATCCGATTCTTCTGGACGGATCTTTACTGATTAAATTTATTTCAGCTCTAAGTATTTAATATCTAGGTGTTTTATGGGAATGTGGATCTTTCAGATAAATTTGAGAAGCAATTTTGATAGGTAAAACTGAATTTTTTTGTGTCACGTAGAGCGGGGTGCTGGTCTTGACTTGGTCTTGGGTTGGTGGTCTTGACTACGACTCTGCTTCGTGGCTCCTCGGTTGCATGTCCTCCCCCACTCACCTTCTTTCCATCCCCTTTCTGTTGGATTTATTTAAAAATAAATGCCACTAGTGGCAAAAAAAAGTGAAGTTCATACTATGTTAGGACAGAAGACATGATGTTTCCATCCCTGAAATTGTGATGCATAGAATCACATAGTCTAAACTATGTTACAGAGAGTAAACAATAAAAACATGCTTTATCTGTGGCATTGTTCATTAAAATGGCACATTTCTGATATATTAAAATTAAATACGATCGGTTCACTTAATGATATTGTATTAGGGATTAGGTAATGCATTCAGCAAGTACTTCTACTTTTAATACTTAAGTATTTTTAAAAGCCAAAACTCACGTGTCAAAACTCACACAAAGACACACAAGCTTTTCTCTCTGTTACACCAATCCTAGAGCTAGCAGATGGAAAGTGTCATCCTATTTCAATAGGAAAATATAACTGCTCTATTGCTCTACCCTAGCACCACAAGTTTTAAAGAATAAAAATATATTTGTTTAGTATAATTTCTTCAGTACCAATCTTGGCCCCTGTCTAGAACCGCCCCTGGGCTGCAGGTCTTGTCTGGTGCTTTTTTGGTTAGCATGTTTTTTGTTCACGAATATTAAGTCAGGTTATCCCAACTGGTAAGTCACATTAATAAAACAATAGTGAAATAATATATTAAATGGCCACTGAACAATTATTCTTAAAATATATGAACATTTCTAAATAAAACACAAAGAAAGTCCTAACATTTTGCTGCTAAGGATACAGTGGAGTCTCGGTAGAGGACGTTTTAAAAAGACGCGGGTTGATAGCGGCACCGCGACTGCATAGAGTCCGTTTCTAGGCAACCGTGACAACAGCATCGATCCGTAGCGTTCTGGGGTCCTCAGTAGCTCCCGCCACAATTTAGCTGACCTTAGCATGTCCTATGTTTTATTTTCGTAATTGTTGCTGCACTAAATCTTGATATGTGTGTGATAGGAGTTCCTGTCACACACAGGACATTTATAGAAATACAAAACGAATCGCGTCCCTTATCAATATTTAACTGCCAAATATAGATGGCAACCCTACTGTGCTCTTCTCCCATTAAAATTGTAGAAATTATATCAAACACAAGTAAATCTACAGTTTGATAGGTAACTGGTATTTTGAATTATGTTATAATGACAATAAATGTACTAATTCATTCATAAATCAAGTCACATTAAAAATACAGTAGCTGAACAGAATGGGGTTGTGGTTATATTAATGTCGGAAGTATTCAAAGCCCGTCCTTGAACCATACAAGGCAGCCATATTAGCTTACTGCATTAGCGGTAGCATCTCCTGGAAAAATACAACTTTACTAAGACTGCCTGTCTCAGTCTCACCTAAGACAACATCCAAACAACCCGGAAAGTCCCTACCCATCAGTCCTACAGAAATATAAAAGCATTAAACTCACCGTTGGGTTTGCGTTCGCCTCCACGGTCGCCAGCCTCGGTGATGCTCGTATTTCTTCAATATGACGCTTGTGTCATGTGATTGGCTGGGTGTTGAAATCTGACATCCATTGCTAATGTCTGTGACCTGAAGTAACTTTGCCATTTTTACCACGAATTTTCAGTCGCTGAATTTGAGACAGGAAATTTGAGCAAGTTGAATTTCAGGACACTGAAACTATTGCATTTGAATTTTGAAAAGTAGATTTTTTTCTATATGCTGAATGTTTTTAAGACTGAAAAATGAAACTGAAAAAAATATGGCACATTTGATAACTTTGAAATAGGAATGTGAATTTTTTTAACAAATGAAATTTCAACCATGTACAAATAATGACAATGATTTTTTTATATTTAGAAAGATTGACAATGAAAATTATTTTCAGTTAAAAATATATTCTGAATATATTTTAACACTGAACATTCACATTTTAGAGGCCTTTTAAATTCAAATTCTGAATTAAAAATGCACATATTTGCTTCCATCTGAAAATCATTCAGTTCCACAGAAAATGTAATCAAAAACGTGTGAAATAACAGCAAAGATCTGAAATTAGATAAAGTTGAAAAGTATCCGTCAAACATCCACTTTGGCCATTTTATAGATCCGTCAAACAGTTTTTGGTTTTGGGAATAAAAAAATTACCTCCTGTTGACAAACTTTTAAAGAGACTTGTGTTTTTGTTTTTCATGCATTTTGTCTTTTAGCTTTTCATATTATTAAATAAAACTTGATTCATTCTGAATCAAAAAGATTTTTGATCAATGCTTTTTCTCTCATCTCATACTTTGTGTTTGCAAGCAACGCTGCAGCCATATTTTCCCTGTTATTCTCCTTATGAGGTGAGGTTGAAACTGCAGCTGATGACTGTTTGATCCTGAGTCCACAGAGCGTCCGGAGCAGCAGGTATATCTCAGAGATTGTTTTCTCTCGGATTAACCCATTTACCCCGCTGCGACACATGCGGCCTTGTTTAAACCCTTGTCAAACACAGCAGTTACCGCCGTGTTTCCACTTGCTCTGCGCTCTTTCTGAACTATTTCCACAGTCTCATCAAGCCACATAAATCTCCAGATTTTCTTCAGGTACTTCTTAGAGTCGGTCAAACAACAACAATGGTGCCATTATAAATCTTCCACCTTAGACTGCAACTTTGATAGAGAGACCTAACAGAGGTTATTTAGCTGACTGCTGCTTCGGGGACTCTGCTGACATGGGCCTCCTTTAGGCAAACACTGACTGTGTTTTTATGGCCTGGACAGGTGTGACTGGTACACTTTATATCTTCCATTTACTCCATCAGATTGGTTTCCTTCCAGGAAGGAGCTGAAAGTGAGACTAAACAATGCTGGTTGGCCAGGTGTGGAACATTTTAGTCTTTTTAAATACAACTGGGATTACCTTAAACATACATTTGTTATTCTCTTTGTTTCATTCACTTTGTTTTATTCTTTCATTATATAAATCATTAAGGTTGTTGGATATTTCCATAATGAGGAATATTTTTTCTATAATTTTAAATCTGAATTGGGTTTCACTGAGTTTTGGTTGAGTTAAGGGAGGGATGTCAAACTCATTTTCATTTTGGGCCAAATCAAGATCATGGACGCTCTTAAAGGGCCGGTTGTGCTAGAATGTATTAACCAAACCCGTGAACAAACTTTAAAATATTAATCAGTTCTTAAAATTACATTATACTGACTATCTTTTCATATTGATCAGTCCCTCCAGGGTTTTGCTTTTGGTTTTGTGATTATTTGCATTAAAAATTAAAGTGTTTGTCTTACTAATTTAGAAACATTTGCGATAACTGCACATATGTATGACCATATAGATAATGGACTATAATTTGACATCAATTAAGCCGTTTAGTATGTGTCAGGAAGTTGGCGTCACTTAAACCCGATGATTTTTATTATGATTGCCAAAAAATCTGCAATAAACTCACAATTATGCATTAGGACAAAAAAGTGTGATGATTTGTTGATTTTGTGTGAATTTACACAACAATTCACAAGAAACTGGAGGAACTAACTGATGTTATCTGCCAGTAAGTAGATGAAAACGGCCTTGATGTGATTGATAAAATAATATTTAAGAACTGTTGTCTTGACGATTCTATTTATGGGTCCCTCTAAAGTCTAGCAGGCCACATAATAAACTATGATGGGCCGGATTTGTCCCAGAGGCCTCGAGTTTGACACGTGAGTTAAGGCATCCCTCATCTATTTGCAGTTCAATATTGGTAGATTTTTCTTTTGGTTGGACATATTTCTTTATTATTTGCATAAAATTCACCTTTCACTGATTCCTTTCATAAAGCATGTTTAAACAGAGGCTGAAACTCCAAATAAAGAAGAGATGAGTAACATCCAAAAGAAAAACTTCAGAGACTCTTCTAAGATGATGCATCCTTGAATTGTTATGAATTCAACTTTAATGAAATGATTCAACAGATGGAATATGAACTGGGAGATGCTTATTTTTTTAGACTCATTCAAAAACAGCTCCTTCAGCATACACTCCATTGTTCTGCCCCTACCCTTACGCCTAATTGGATGCCTTTGATACTGTATGAACAGAGAGAGGGACCCAGTTGGTGTGGATCTCTAATGGACCCTCCAGTGGCTCTCACATTGATAACTTTCTCTGTGAAGACAGGCTCCGCGTGCGCCGTCATACAAAAGGCAATCTAACACAAGTGGAAGAAAAACTCCAAAAAAATTAGAGTTGATTTATATTATTGGATGCTACCAAGGCTGCCCAACACCTGATGACCAGAATCCAACTGGAATACTAATTATGCTAATATAAACAATTACTTCAGGAGCCCTCCTAGTGGGTGTTAACGTTTCAGTCAAAATTTATACGCTTGGGTCATATCAACTCTTCTATCCTTGAGGAGGCTCTCTGAATAACTTACAAGTTTAGATTTCAGGAGTTATTTGCAGTGTTTCGGGTATCCAGGTTGTATTTGTTCGTCATTAGCTAGTGTTTGGTTTGGCAGCCGGATTTAAGAGACAGTCTCTAAATCCTCAGCAGGCGATGAAGGGTCTGCGCTCGCTGCGGCCTCTCCGGGTGCCAAGTACTTGTCCAGTGTAACAGGTTCTGTACCCCTCTTCAGGCGCCCCCCAACCGCGTCCACCATACCTCCTCACACAGCACTCCTGTGAGCTGCAGAGGGGGAAGCAGCGCCGGCGAAGAGCGCTGTTGACATTCTCTGAAATTGCCTGAAAGCATTTTTTTTCTCTAGGAGCTGGAAGAGGAAGGCTTCAACTGTTAGATGGTGTGAAAAGAGCTGAAGACAGACACCATGTAGGAGAAAAACACCAAAAAAAAAGGAAAGAGACATAATTTTATGTGGTATACATTAAAAGTACTGTCAAGGTTAGAAAACGGAAAACAAAAATGCATCTGTTTATGTCACATTGTTACAGATCCCAAAATGTATTGTTGTCCCTTTAATCGAACACATAAAACCACCAACCTTTAATCAGAAACTAGCATGTTTTAGAGGGGTTGAACATCAATGAGATTAACTAAGAATTTCAAAAAAATATGCAAAAACAACAGAAAAAAATAACCTTACTATATTCTGTAGATTACAAACCACATCTTAGCATATTTAGTTTTATGTTTAGCATAAAAGTTTAGCATGTGGGTTTTAGAAATCTAACCTGAAGTCCCAGCTTTTGTTGTGCATGAATAACCTTAAACAAGCACATTCATTAGTAGATCTAATGTTTTTGAAGAACTTTTATAATTATTGATGCAACTTTCTCAGACTTATATGCAGTGGTGGGCACCGCTAACTAAAATGTTAATTCTCCTGACCCTAGAAGATAATCATAAATTTGAGCTTACACAATATTCAGAAGATGCTAATGCTAAAGTAATAAAAAACTAACTTAAATGTTGAGCAGGTCTTGACAGACTACAACCCTCCATCACCAATTTAATTTTGACTGTATAATTTACATGTTTTATTTTGCACTTAGGTATTGCATTTATATATCTTATTCTCTGCTGTCCCCCTTCAAAATAAGAGCATGAATATTAATGTCTAACAACTTAAGGATTTTTTTTAACAGTCGATAAACAAAACATCAGCACAGATGTTGAGCTTTAACCAGCTAAAAGTCTTCAAAACAGTCAAATAAATTAGCGTTTTAGAATTCATTTTGGAGAAACTAACTGCTAAGCAAAAGATTTGTTCCTCTATCAGTTGATTAGCAGAATTGTGGCGATCACTACTTCTATAAAATGACGACTCTGTTTAAAGGTGAATACTATGGCAACAGAAACTTTCAGGTCTTTTTCCTTTACAGAAAAGGATGATTTTCCCTCAAAGGCCAGTGTTTGGTGGTTGCTCTGTCTGCCTGTGGGCACAATAATCTGGCTTTGTGGGGAAGGGTGTATAAAATATGTATCCCTTATGCTTCAAAACTACCAGCATGAACTAAAGGCTGTGTCCTAACCAACAGAGTTTTTTCTTTTACTTATGCTGGTCGAGAGTCTTCTGCAAACAGTGAAGGGCTGGGTTTGCAGCTTAAGCTGAGAAGAACCCCCAGATCCCACCTATCATGTTCACCTCACTTTTAGACTTAGGTGAAAAAAATATTTTGTCAGACCATTTCTAATTATAACTTTGGAGGTCATGGGTTTTCTTGGAAAGGCTTTTCAAGGTCAAGGTGTGTGTTTATAGGGATATTTTATCTTTCTTCCAGAAATGCATTTGTGAGGTCAGACACTAATGTTGGTTTGAGATCAGAACTCTACTCACCATCCAAGTTCTTATACACCAAATCTGTTCATGTCTTTATGGATCTTGCTTTGTTCAGTGATGCTCAGTCGGGTTGGATCATCCAAACTGTTCCCACAAAGTGCATAAAATCGCCTGAAGTTTCTTGGTGTGCTTTTCACTGGAGCTGGAGCTAATGGGAGGAGCCTGTCTTCTGACAAACAACTTTTCACCATAATCCAATCAGCACCAGACTTTACACTTCAGTTCATTCTGCCAAGCGATGCCGTCTTGTCAGCTACCAACACAGATTGCCAGACGGAGAAGTTCATAACTCCAGAGAGCATGTCTTCAGAGCTCTGGAGTCCAGTGATGTTTCAAGCTTAGCTTTGCACCTAGTGATGTAAGGCTTTGAGGCAACTGCTTGGCCATTAAAACCTCTTCCACAAAGCTCTCTTGAGGTAATCCGAGGGTCATTTGAAGTTTGAAAGTCTTCAGCTATTAACTCTCCTTACTGTGCATTCAATGACACAGAAGAGTGATTTTCTGGGGTCTACCACTTTACGGCTGAGTTGCTGTCATTTCCTATCACTTCCAGTTTGTTGCAATACCACTAACAGTGGAACAGGGGAATATTTAATCAGAAATTGTTCCAACTCCTCACAATACCATACTGGAATTTGCTGAGCCATCACAGATGCTTTTCAAACCAGCATGCATGCATCAGTACTCTAGTTCTGTATATTGGTGACCATGGAAGTAATTGGATTACCTGACAGGTGCACAAAAGAACCCTGCAAATATTGAGTTGTTTGCTAAAATGACACGAACAAAACAAAGTTATAATATATCATATGGAATTTTTCAGCTGTTTGTCTCTTCAAATAACCTATTATATGGACTCAAGTGCAGAAAATGATTAGTTTCGTAGTGTGTCTCCCTTTAATACCAGTTTTCTGTCAGCATGAATGCTCTGCCATTGGTCTCTTTTCTTCTTTTACTCCCTTAATTGCCTCTGTGCCTTTCTGTGTTGTTATTTCAAATGCGGTGGCTCAATCTCTTGTGAATATATCAAAACTGCATTATTACCTGGGTCAAGCCACGAGGTGCAGCTTAAACGATAAGCATGCAAATGAAGTGATGTTTTATTCCACAGCGCCTATAATGTCTGGTGCTTGGAGGACCCCAGGACACCTACAGCGTAACATCAATTACTCACAGAAAACGCAGATGATTGAACAGGTAGGTGGCAACAGAAGATGTTGAGTGAAATGGATGATGAGCGGACGTGATGATTTTAAAGATTACAAAAGTGGGAATATTGGAGAAAAATTGGTAGCTGGCATGATAGACCTGTTTATTTACTTGTGCTGAGAAATATGTAAGAAGGATGGAGCCAATTCTAAAGACACTAAAAGCACTGAATGGTGCACAATGAATGAAGACCCTGCTGCAATGTAAAAAGGAGCATGGATGAACTTTACAGAGTTTCGGTGAGGGATGTACTAACAATGTTTGAGTCACGGTGTGTGAGAGTTCCTGAGGGTTTTAGCAGACACAAAGGTTATGCATAGAGCTTGGAGGATTGTTGTTGTGACTTATCCATGACATAAGGCCCATGCATATCAATGTAGCTGGCATTGCTTCAAGCAAAATCCTGCAACGGTCTTGGCAGAGTGATTTTTATGCCCTCTCTTGCTCCAACCAAGAGGATCGTGCCATGCTCTGATCACACTGTCATGCTCTCCAGGGGGTAATGGATACTCTGCAGTGCTCAAACGACATTCAACTGCTATTTTGGGCAAAAGGTACGAAGCTGCACCAACTGGATGAGGGAGAAATAAAATTGCAGAAAACTCTGTCATCTCCATCCTGTCATACTGCTGATTATTTGATTATCACAGTATGATAATTCATAAGATACTGATGATGCCATTATGACAGAAAATATTGATGTTTATTATTCTCCAGAGCATGGCTGAAACTGATAGTGAAGGCGTAGAAACCTCCATTTTAATAGATGTAAACTGTGCAGCCTATGCTAAGGGAAACAGATGGCGTGAAACTGATACACGTCATTGAAGAAGCCAGTTATCACAAACACTTCATCATGGTTGTGATGGGAAAGTTATCAAGTTCATGAGGCAAATTATTCTTATGTTATAAATAGCCAGGTTATAAAATAAGATTAGAATAAAAATAACTGTGTTTTAGATCTATTTTGGTTTAAAGAAATTAAGAACATGAAATATGTAAGTGGGATATAAAGGTAAGAACAGAAGCAATCATAGCACATGGGAATTGTAGTGTGTAGCAAGTGTAAAAAAGCTTTAAGATGATACAAATGAAAATACAGTATACTTCGAGATGGGAGTCTTTCCTGACTAAATAGCTTTATAAGACTTTCCACAGATTATCTGTTATATCCAATTCAGAAAAACTCATTGGCAGTGACTGTAAGCAGAATGAAGCAGCAGGGGGCAGATTGCCGGTGCATACACTGTACTGTACAGTGATGGTAACAGATTAGCATAATTTCTTTCACATTAAGCAGTAATTTTAAATTCATTGTAGCCTGCTAATGGTAGAGATTAAAATGCTTAAGACTTCATGGTAATGAAAAATAACTATGGTGACATAATCAGTTGTGTAGAGGGATGAAAACAAACTGTTATAAGTAATAAAAAACACTAAGTATAAAAATATGCACCCCGACATTATTTTTATATTTCTATCCTTAATTTATTGTAATAAGTTCATTCGTGTTATTTTAGTTATTCAGTGCAATTCCATATACAACAACTAGGGGACGCCAGTCGCATTGGTGCCATAGAGAAGGTTGGGCACACAGAAGAAGAATGTTAGACGCTAAAGGATGCTAAACTTGTGTCTCGTCTTTTTTGTATCACAGGTCAGTAAAAATGTACTTTGGTGCATAAATGTTGGTATCCTTTAAGAGTTGAAGAGGTTATTGAATCGAGAGTCAACCAGTGAGACACTTTAGGCAGCTTTTGATTAGTATTGTGTAGAAAACGGGACATATTTCTGGAGGCTAATTAATGCTAATGCGAGCATTAATGTACATATTTGTACATATGTGTTGAACTAGCTGAGAAACAGTTGAAGGACTATTGAATTCACTTTGAACTTATTGTATTTTTCACTTTTTGAAACGGTAAAAGACATTTTTCTGGTGTCTTTTCTTTATGGGTTATTGCAAAAACCACAGAAACAATGTTATCAAACTCAATGAGTAAATGGCTGCGTAAAGGGTCAGTATTAAAGGAGCAGTTTTGTAGTTTTTTGTGCAAGATGAAATACGGTAATTTTGTTAAAACAATGGATACAGTTAAAGGCTACATTGCTTCAATACTAAAGTATATATTTGTGCAGATTAAAAATTGCAAAAGCTATTAAAATAGTTAAAAGCAAATCCATATATTTCTATTTTGATAGTCAATAATACAAAAGGTCTGAGAAAAAGGGACAAGATATTTGAGTTAAAACAAAACTAATGTGGTTTGGAGAATTAAAAGCTAAGATATTTTGTCATTCAAGAAAATTCATAATGTAGCATGTTAAAATAATTCTCATTTGATATAAAGGGATATTACAGCCATTTGTGCTGTACTGGATCTAGAGGTTATCTGTTGAAGTTATTCAGTGATACCTGAAGTATTTGATATGAAGTATTGCATATGTAGTGTTGTAAATGGAGTACAGTCATTACACAGAATAATAAACCTTCCTGTTAGATGCTAAAGGTAGCTCAACATTTGTCTCATCTTTTCCATGTGACAACGTCACATGTTGAGAGAACAAAATACAACATTACTATTTCATTCTAGAGTGGATTTGATTAAAGTTTGCCTTAATCAAACTAGTTCGTTTTCAAAGTCTGGTTTGTTAATGGAGTTGTGAATGCATAATGCAGAAAAAAAAAAGTGAACTTTGGTCTGCATACAAACCTCGGCCTCGGTTCGTTTGAAATGAACTCTGGTGTGGTTACAAACGCAGGAAGTGGACTATAGTTCAAGGCATTCTGGGTAAATACAACCAGAACAAACCCGAGAGTCTAGCGCTAGCAAGAGAAATGATTTGTGATCTTTTACCAAAGACAAAAGAAAAACTCTAAAACTGCTAAAATCTTTTTGTTTTCATTTTGTGAAAATGGAAGGTACACTCATGTCTTCTGAGGTTTTTGTGTTTTGTAGCAGTTCTTGGTACAGCGCCTCAGCAGGCGAGGAGGCGAACAGCTTTTCCAATTAGCTTGGATCATTTGACACATTGCAATATGAAAATGAACCACAAGAGCTTAAATAGTAACACATATTCAAACTGAGTCTACTGGACTCTGGTATGAAAACACACTTAGTAGGTGGGTACTGTGATCAGAGAGCATTGATGTTCACAAGTCCTGGTCAAATCAGAGGGTTTGATGAAGTGTTTGTACAAAGCTATATTTCTTAAAAGCACAACGAGCTCGTCTGATTGTTAGCTTGCTTTGTGGAAGCTGCTGAAGTCCAGAGGACAGGCAGCAGAGACAGATGAAAGTACAGAACATAGGAAACTTTCCCCAAACAGACCAACTACATGTGAGGAAGAAGAAGTGTTTTTTCACAACTGTCCTTTTCATCTCTCGCACTTTCTCATCTCTTACTCTTTCTGCTCTCTCTTTCTCTTCATCTCACTCCAGGGAAGATGAAAGCGAGTTCTGCCACTGGCTGTGAACTCCCCTGGACATGAACATACTACTGCTTTTGTGTGTTTGTGTGTGCTTTGGCTCATGCAGCTCAGATAACTTTTTGTTGTTTCCACTTGTAACCAGAAATTGGAAACAGTAGTTATTCTATGCAGGACATGTATTTGATGCAACTACTGGCATATTCTCAGTGGAGATATTTTTTTCTTCTCATCTATGAATATTCTAGTTTAATCAAATCAAACCAGTTTTTCTTTCTCATTAGATCATAAACCAGGTAGTTTGTTTTGCTTTAGAGTAATTTTTATTCAGATTAGTGTCATATAAAGTGAAACATTTTCATCCTTTTCACAACCTTACAGGGTTTAGAATCATCATCTGTAAGGATTACAACACTGGAGTTTTATCTGCTGCGCTTCAGTTCCTACCGTCAATCTCGCCCCAAGCTATGCTGACGACACTTCGACTCCTGAGGAAAAACCACTAAAGATTTTACACAGATCCAAAGGCGGATTCAAGTGAAGCAACAGTCCTTTAACTTAGGTACGTACTCTCAATATGAACAACTTTTTAGTTGAAGAATGAATATTTCTGGGGCACTGTGAGTTTTGAAACCATCTTTTTCACCTTAATTTTGGACCTAATCATTGTCATTTTACATAACTTTATTAGTTTTGGACTTTTGACCTGTATTACATTATGAACAACACTGATACTCATTAAAAATTACGCTACATTACAGCATCTTGGTTCTACTTTTTCAGTTTTACGGTTTTCAAAGCTGACTTTACTAACCTAATTGGAAAAATGGGTATACGTATATATGTATTTATATGTATATGTGAACAAAATCACATGTGGAGTTCCTCAAGGTTCCATTCTCAAGCAACTCCTTTGGCAGTATCTATGACTCAGTTTATGCTTTATTGATGTTGTCTTTCACTATCTCTGTGTGCTTACATTGACAGCACAACACTTTATGGTTCTTGTTATCACTTTGGCAGCATTTCTTTCCCTTTGATTTGGCACAGACTTCCAGAAAATGCTGAATCGAGGCTAGAAGCTCACTTTAGAGTTGCCTTTGACTGTTTATTGTAAAACTTCCTTAAACATCTTTAATTTTATTCTCTCATCCAATTTTACTTCGCTTTCCTGTATTATACCACTTTGAATATGAATAAACTTGCATCATCTTTGTGATAAACAGAAGCCATTATTTGTTTTGTGTTGATAACGTTGGAGATCAACACTTAACGACTCGGTGAAGTTAAAACTCCAGAAATGTAAAGATGGACTCACTCAAATATATTATTTATATTATTAGTTTGATTTTCTTACAGATGTCAGTAAAAACCACAAACAGTAAGCAGCTGCAGCTCATCCTAAATATTGTGTTTAGATCTGACTTATTTATTTAAATATAAATCTGCATTTCCATACAACTTTTCACAAAATGTCTGCATTATAATATAATTTCTGTAACAACGCTGTAATAATAGATGCTGTTGATATAAACCTGCCTTGGTTTTGAATTTCATTTCCAATTTTTATTTCGGATCCAGTCATGGTGAGCAATCATTCAGTAGTTGTTCGTTTTTTAAATTGGCCTGTGTGTAATCTGAATGTCAAAAGCTTTCAATATACTTTTTGTAAAAGTCTTGAGAGGTTTCTTTTTTTTTAATCCCTGGAAGCAACATTAAATTCAATATTGAAAAAATTGAAAGAATATGGCACCACCACCACTCTGCCAAGAGAGAGTAGACCACCCAAACTCACAGAGCAGGAAAGGAGGGCCACAGGCCAAAGATAACCCTGAGGGAGCCGCAGAGCCCCACAGCAGAGATCAGCGCGTCGGTCCACTGAACCACTGCACAGCGACGGTCCAAAAAGCTGGACTTCATGGTGGAACGGCCAGAGAAAAAAAGGCTTGGCTGAGGAACACTGATGGTATCGAATATTGGTGGCGTTGCTTTTACGCTTGGTGGGCGTGTGATATTACAAGCTGCATGGACCCTAGTGAAAACCAGATTTACTGGTTTAAATGTTGTAAAGCAAGTCTCTCTTTTCTTTTTTTTAAAGTTGCATGATGGATGTCAAATAATGCAATGCTGAATCAAGGCCAACTGTTTAAAAAAAGCATCTGAGCATGTTTTATAGTAAAAACAAATCAGACTGATACAAAACTTAGAAAATGCATCTCAGATACACACAAACGTTGTAGTCCAATAAACTAACAAACTGCTGAAATAGATAACAGTCCAAAAAAAGTTGGATATTTGGAATTAGCTCCTTTACAAAATTACAAGTAATAAAAACATAAAACATGAGACAATCAAACCAGCTACTAAAGTCTACTTGCATTTAGGCCAGGACAATATGGCTGAAAAACTTGTATATGCACTTCATATCAGTCAATATCAATAATTATTGATTTTTTGCTTTAAATATCTGCAATACCACCAAACTGGTAATTCAGATAACTGCTTATTTTTAAGCAGTTATGAGGCGAAACCTTGAACTGCTGCTGCCCAAGTTACTCAGCAGGTTGTTGCTAGGTAACCAAAGTTTGGGGGAGGGACTTGAAGCTGCTTGTTGCCCAGAAACATGTTGCTAGGTAACCAAAGAGTGAGCGAGTTATTTGATTCCTTTCAGTTGGCTTTGCTGGATGTGAGAGTAGGCCTGTCGCGATAAACGATAAATCAATTAATCGCATGATAAACCTATCGACCTCATTTTAATTATCGGCTTTATCGTCTCTTCCTGCCTTTTTTCTTTCTGTTGATGACACTGAATGAAAAAAGGCTCAACTCCGGTGAGCCTTTACACTAAGGACATTTCCTTAGTGTAATGTCCAGCTCACACTACACGAGTTGTCGGCTGACTGTCAGCCCATTTTCAAAACCTGAGAGACGCATTAACCGACAGAAATCCTAGGTAACGGTTCAGTCGGGTTCGTCGTGCCGTGTGGTGTCCAGCCACATGGGCACAAAATAATGGTTACAAGTCCAGTTAACTAATTTTAAAATCAGGCATTAATCAATGCTTTACTAGAATCTACCTGTTATGCATAGAGTCAGCGTAAAGTCCTGACTGAATGAAAATTATTATAACCTATTTATGTCACGTTAACGAAGAACAGCTGAAAACTTACCGGGTTTATCAACTGCGGTAGCAACGTCGCTACCAACTCCTCCCCTTGTCATTTCTATATTCTTTGCACGAAATGTTGAATAAATATTAATGTTGTTTCCACATATCATCTCCAATGTCCGCTGGACTTCGGGTTGCGCCATGTCAGCTGTTTGGGATTCCCCTTGTAATTTCCCCTCAGAAAGCACGGAGGAGAATCCTGCTTTCTGATTGGCTACCTGTCACATTCAACAGGCTGCGTTAAGCTCCCAGTCGGGGAAAACCCCTGATTTAGATCGGAGCGGCCACGACCGACGATCTACCGTAACACACCACACACTGCAGGATGATCGGTTACGAAATCACCAGCAACAATCTTGGAACCCCCAACTTTCTAAGATTATCGTAACAAACAAAAAATCGTGTAGTGTGAACTATTGCATCAGGATGGCCCATCTTCTCTATTTAAATCTAGTGATTACTGAAGGCCAATACAGTATACAGACTTCATAATCTGCACTCTTTTGGTTGAATGCAGTATTTATTTTCACTTTGGCTTTATGTTTAGTTTTTATTCAAGTACGTTTTTTGTTAATGGAGACTGAGAATCCATTTTACTTTTTGTTTTTGGTTGTTTTAGTTTATCAGTTCCAGTGTTATGTGTTCTTTTGAAAATAAAGTGTATCTATCTATGGCAGGAAATCACATGCATTATTAGTCATTTCCATTAAATCAGTGTCAACTGGTCTTGAAACAATATTATCGTTTATCGCAATCATTTTTTAGACAATCGCTCAGCAAAATTTGTTATTGTGACAGGTTAAGTGGCTAAAGCCTTTCCTCTGCCTACATCTCCCAGAATGCTGTGCGGTTCTGGATCGGAGTTTAATAGTCTAGTAGATGTATCATCCATTGATATTAATCACGCGTTTATTGCAAAATATATTGTTGTTTTTTTGTGAGCTGTGCTTGCATTTCTGTATGTAAGTTGCAAAGCAGTAAAACCATTTTAAAAAAGCAAAAAATAGATAAAATACAGCAATAATTACAGCTAAAGGGGGGAAAATGACAGCGTGAAACCACAGTACTTGTTCCATGATGTAAATTCTGATTGAAAATGTTTAGTCCCACTATGGAAACATGATGTTTTATTTCCTTTCTGGAGCGTTTTTAAGAGTTGGGTGTGCTGAAAGTGTGGAGCTCTCTTATGTTTTTAGGCCACTGCACTGAATGTGGGTCTAGCAGATGTAAGACTTGGGTGGAGGTTCGGTGCAGCTGATGACTTCAGAATCAGAGCAAACAATGCAGCCCAGCTGCTTCTTCTGCTGAGCTGTGCAAATGTCACATACAGAAATAGAAAAGTTGAGCATGTTGCTGTGGCTGCGCTGCAGAAAGGCACTTTCTCTGCAGGTGTAGAAAATCTGTGTTGGTGGCTGTGGAGCAAACGTGAAAAATGACCAAGAATTCCTTAAAAGCCCAAAGACGATCAGCCTCTAAAAACAAACTGTCGACGATGTCACAATGTCAACCAGAACTGAAAGGTGTATCATTACCGTGCAGGTGCTCGTATCTTCAGCGTATTCCAGGTGAACTGAAATAAAATCTTGTTTTCAGAAAATTTGTTCTGCTGGTTTTGTTTTCAGTAGTTTCAAATTTTATTAACTAAAAAATGTGGTAGATAATGAAAAAACATTGAAACTATTCTTGATTGTGTATTTGATGAAAACACATATTTATTAAAAATCCAAACACACCAAACAATTGGTTTGGCAGCAAAAGGAAGAAATGCATAATTTTCCATCAGTCACAAATTACAGATGGAGTTAAATTATTCCAGGATGCCACTGTTTTTCTAGATTAACCCTGTGAAGGTAGCAATTAAGCTAAGCAGGTTTTTACAGTTTTGTGTAAAAATGCAAATGGACAGCCTTTATGCAATTTAGCCTTTAAATAGGTTTAAACTCTTAGTCACATTAAGGTTAGCAACACAAGTTTACAGCAACACAATCCCAAACCAACATGGAGCTTAGTGTCTTGCCCAACCTTGAACTTCAATACGTTGGGAAAGCAAGAATCCAACAACTTTCCGATTTGTAGACAGCTACTTTGTTGAGCTAAAGACAGTCCAGTTGCTTCTTGCTAGTTAATGTAAACATGTTTTTGATTACGAATCTAAACTTGGAACATTAGGAAGAATTCAACGTTTCAAGCTAAAACATTAATCTGGAAGACTCCTGAAGTCGGACGTCCAACTGGAAACGCACCGCGTGGTTGAAATGAGTTTTGAGTGTTTGATGCGTGTCAAGCGGCCAACGCTGGAATTGAAAAGTCTGAACTTTCACCGCTCAATGCGGAGCATCAAGAGGCTCCAACGCGCACCGTTACCAACTGTCACTGTTGTTTGTTCGATAGAAACTGAACACAAAAGGTTCAGCAAAGACATCTGAGCCTCCGTTACTATTGCAAAAGATTTCACTACATAATATTTTGGTGCCACTCTCTCAATTTCATCCGCTATTGTACAAAGAGAGCGACAATGGCTCGTCCCAGTGCACGTCTGTAGCGATTTTGACTTGTTTGACGTGCGTCTAGAACAAAATGTCTCACTTCAAAGTTGAAGTGTCAGACGGGCTTTTGACATGTAAAACGTTTTGGTGTGAACGCAGCATTAAAGGTTGAGGAAACCTAAGTGATTGATTCTCTCGTCACTTTAAGATGGAGATTTTTCTGACTTTTCCTTAGAGCTTGTCTAATGTTTTCTAAAGAAAATGCAGCTCGAGACAATGCTACCTCACACACCATTGGTGCTCCAATGATATACGTATAACTATCTGAGGTAGTCTTGAGACGGTGTCCACTGTCCACACTAATGTATATAAAGGAATATTTGGTGCTTGAATGATAAAAATGGAGCTACTATATGAATACTGGGTGTCCAGTTTATCAAAGTTTTAATTAAAATTGTCAATAGTTGAGGAAGATCACAGCATAAAGTGGTTTTATGGATACTTTCCTAGAGGCTAAAATGTGATGGGTCACTTTAGGCCTTCGTGAAGTAAAATTAAAACCTGTAAAAAGTATTATTTTAGGTTTTTATTTATTCAAGTCATGCTTTCTGAACCGTTCTCATGAACTAAAACAAATGTCTAAGGAAGGTTGTGTTCTGTTCACAAGTTGTAAGTTTCAAAGGGAACTAAAAACAGTCCCTCATTTTTATGCGTTTGGCTCTTGTGTTTTCGGGTTTCTGTGTTTTAGGTTTTCTGTAATTTGAGGGTCTGTCAACAGAAACCAGTTGACAGATGATAATCCGTGACTATTTGGCTATTTTAAAGCTTTTTAAACACAGTTTTGAAGGTTTTAGCCAGACTCTGATGACTAAAATTAAATCTTGTATATATAAGCTTTCTGTTTAGTTTGTTGCGGTTTTCCACACTTTATTTCCTCCACTATGATTTGATTGGCTTCCTTAATGTGGACCTTGCAAGTTTGCGCCCTCAGTTGTAATGCAGATGTCATTAGTTTTTTCTGCCATTAGTGGATTTTTAATCACAGTTCCCATAGTCTCTCTACATAAAGCTTTTTCCCTGCTGAATATGAACAAAACGCTGTAAATGAAGTCTTTTCTTCAGGTTTCCAACCTTTGAGACCGATTTGGTTCCACATCAAAGAGCTTTTAAATTCTTCCGATTCTTGTGGGACTTTGCCAGTCAAAATTGTTTAGCTGATCATTTTCCAGGGATTAGGGGAATTTTTCCTGTTTAATGTGAATGTTAGTCTCCTTTTAATCAGCGGGTAAAGGGAACAATCACTTACATCACTGAGCCGGGGAGCACCGCTTCTCCACCGGGCCACAGCGTACTGCTTATTTATCCAGCATCTGAGGCTCTCTAGGTTTATTTTATCAGAGTGAAACTCCAGTGTCTGCCCAGATTTCTGTGGAGTGGCGTGCCTCATCTGGCCTCTTTGTTTTGCAGCAGATGTGGAGAAGTGGATGGGAGATGGTGTGAGTGCGGGGCAACCGGGGGAAAGAATCTGCCCACTGAGGCCTTTATAGTGGAAATGTTTCAGCCTTGAAGTAATTGGATCGCTTAAATGCTTGCTGACAGATACATGAGTAAAAAACCCATGGAGCTTGGCGAATTTAATACTTTTGAAAAACAAAACTTCTTCGGTTGTATATGTATTGGGTTCCATATGTTTGTCTTGTTTCATTAAGTTTATAAGCCAGCGAAATGATTGGTTGAAATGAGAAAACATGTGCTACATTCAGAGTTTTTATACAATTATTCACCAGGGCGCAAGTGCACGGACTGAAGCCGCATTTGTTGATGGATTTAGAAGGAACAAACTGTAACCATTATGTCAGTGAAACTGACGGTGGGAGTTTATTCTCATGGCTCATTTCCCGACATGTCTGGACCGTTCTGCATGTTGGTTAAGGTCGAAGGTCGTGGATCTTTCCTGGTGTTAGACAGATCTGCGCATATTTAGGTAATCCAGACCTGCTGTGGTCAACCAAAAATCAGAATTAAATATTCATAAAGTTTTCATTCAGAACACAAATCTACATTTGCGACTTTTATTTTGAAAAATGACTTCCTGAAGAACATTTCCAGGCTTAAAGGACTTAAATCAGAGCAAGACCTAGAAACCCGGGTTGGTTTTTAAGTTCTGGAGGACTTGGCAACCCAGAACAAGAATCAAACATGCAGAACCAACATTTAGCTTTATACCTTACTAATCGAGACCAAACTTAGAAAATGCTGTCTATTTAGAAACCCAGAACAAATGGAGCATTTTAAAGTGTAGTTTTTCTTTTATTGTGCTTGTGGTGTTTTTGTTTTTCTTCTAATTCATGAAAAGCACTTTGAACTGCCTTGTTGCTGAAAAAGTGCTGTATAAATAAAACTATCTTTATTTGGCTGCTTACATCACAGTATCTCTGTCTCCACGTAACTTGGAATTGCAAAAACAAATTTGCTTAATGAAAATGTGCTAATTTTGAAAAAGATTACATTTTTTCGATAAAGTTTAGAAAGAGTTTTTTGTTTTTTTTAGTTGAAATTTGCGTATCTCAAATATCTATTATTTTAATTGCAAACTTGAAAAAGTTTTGTGCACATTTATAATGGAAATGCAGCTTCTGGTTTGTATGAAACTATCTCAGTTGATACTAAAATAAAAAAAAATGATACAGATTAAAGTGTTTAAGAATACACATATTTCTAAGTTAGGGCTTAGTGTATTAATAATATCTGAAATGATTTTCTAGACTGCACTATTTGTTGATGAACACGACGTTCATAAATTAGTATAGATTCATCTATAGAGCTGATTGGTAATTCCCCTCCATACCTTCACTCACTCATCAATATTCTCCAATGATTAGAACTTATTACGCAAAATCCTTGTTTCATTTTTGCTGCTCTCAATGATTGGACCAACTTCAATATTAACCTTTATCAACTCCGTCAAATAGTACGTGATCAAAGTACCTTATTTTAAAAGCTGTTGGTTTATCAAGTATTTTATTTACGTTCAGTTGGTATGAATGTGGTTGTATTTTTATTTTAGGAGATAATTTCTGCCCACAGAAATCCCTTTCTACAACTATTTGAAGAACCTTGAATTGATACGAGTTACAATAATATTTAATTTTTCTCTGGGATCAATAAAGTGTTTTTGATATGAATTGGATTTGAATGTACAGAACATTATGTGAACACTTTTAGACCTGACCCACATTTCTGGGGTAAAATCCTGTTAAAATCTGGTCTTTAATAATTAGATATAGTTTTCAGAGAAATTAAAAATGATGAATGAATCTTTTTAATTTACTGAGATGTACCTGTAGCTTTTGGTCTTGTTTTCTGAGCTGGCATGTAGGATAGTGTTTAGTATAATATAATCAGCTGCACACTGCAAAAACACAAAATCTTACCAAGCATGTTTGGTCTAGTTTCTAGTGCCAATATCTAAGCACACTTGGAATATGGCAAACTTAGAAGTAACTTTTCAGCAAGATATAGAAGTTTGTATTAAGTAAATAATAATTTGTTATTGATTAAAAATGACTAGTTCCACAAGCAGATTATTTCAAACAAGACATTTTTCCCATGTTATGACTGAATTAATCTGCCAGTGTGTTTTTGCAGTGCATTCTGAGAAAATACAGAACATATTTTAGCTCTTTTTCTGAAGACCTTTTTGTTGTGATAATTTTTAACCCTCTGACTTTAACAGGCATAATTAGAGCTTCCAGTTTCTCTCAAGACAAACACATGTCTCTGGATTATATCACAACCCAGCTTTCACCTTTTCACTGAAGGCTGTGGTCTGATGACTTGGTTATTGCTCTTTCTACATCCACGTCTGAGCTGCTGTTTGATTACAGGAGCGCTGCAGGTTGATGATGCAGCTCTGACGGTTCAGACGTCCTGATTGGTATCAGAGTCCCAGGGTTCAGCTGCAAACTGGTGGTGGGTGACGGAGAGCGTACAAGTGCAAATACTTTGTCATCATAAGTAATTCAACACCTCCTTTTTGCACATAAGTCAGAGCACTTAGACAAATGGTGACAAATACCTGATATTGTGTTTTTCTGGGATACATGGCTGAAGAAATGTTTATTTTTTAATCTTTTTTTCTTGGTTCCTGTTCCTGCATTTGTTCTCATCTGTCCCCAATTAATTTCTCACTCCTCCCTTTGCCACATATGGGCTGGTTAAGTCTTTGATCTGTATTAGCAAAGTGTTAAATCTGTTTGATCTCTTCGATTAGCCCCCAACGTGGCGTCTAGACACAGAGAGCAGCGGGTGAGGAGCTGTCCTTCGCCGCTGTGCGCCCTGAAGCGCTCTGTGCTTTAAAACAGAGATTAGAACGAGGAGGAGCATTGCACTTTATTCATATTACACATTTAAAGTTAGCCGTCCTAAGATGAGCCCTGGAAAGTTTCAGCTGCTTCATTATTTATGTAGCTTTACTCTGTATTTTTGTTCATCGGTTTCAATGTCGCTTTTCATCAGTGGCAATGTTTCAGTGAAAGTAATGCGGTTCTGTGACTCAGAGCGGGATTTCACCTTGTTGGAGCTTTTCAAAGAACCACAACCATTTTCCTACATTTGGTGAAGAGATTCTGCTAGAAGAAATAAAGTCCAGCCTTCATCATACATTATAACAGAAACATGATTCATAAAGAAGCCTACTTTTTAAACAAAATAGTTGCCCTTCATTTGACTGAATTGGTATTTTTAATGTTTTACATATTTTGAAAAATTACAGTTTATGTTTTTGTTCCATTTATACATATTTTTGTGTGAATTTATTTTCTGGGTCTGCAGTTTGGTTCATTTATTTGTTCTTCATTCATCAGCCTGGTTTTTGTTTTACTTTATTTCAGTCTGTTTTCTTTTAAAAATATCTATAATATCAATACTTGTTCAGCATAAGTATTTGATTGATGCTAACGTAGTAAAGAATTATTGCTAGAAAAATTATACCACCAAATCACAAAAAATGACCAAAAAATGTTTTTTGTTTAGTTTCAAATTCAAATATTTTAGTGCAGTTGAAATAAGACAAAACAAACTCAGAAGTTTTCAGCAAGAAGTAGAACCTAAAACAAGCTCCTATGACTGCAGAAAAGTTACCTTTAAATTACTTTTGTGTTGTTTAAAGTCTGCCAAGATATTTACACTAGAAACTAGACAAAACATTTTTGGTGAGATTTTGTGTTTTTGTTTAGGATTTTTGAAAAATTGAGATTGTTTTGGAGTGTGAAGGAGATCAGTGTGGCTGCGTTTCTCTTCTCTACAGTTTCTCCTGACATATTCTAGTTATTTAGATTTATTCTCATGTTTAAATGCGAGCAGGGGAAAAACAATTCCCAGTAGTTGTAGCTGCGATCCAGTTACTGTACCTCCATGCTGAGAGCGGCCGCTCCCACCGGTCTCCCCCATCTTAACGGGTTTTAGCCGCTCACAGCTTGAGGGCTTTGCTGCATTTCAGTGAAAAACAGCAAGTCTTTCAATCAGTGCGAACAGTAAGCAGCCGGGGCAAAAACAAAGTGTCAAGCAGTGGAGAAGAGCCGACTGAATACTTTATGACTCGCAGAAAGAGCAGCAGCAGCAGGTTCCCACCGCCGCAGTAACAACTGTGAAGAATCTAATTCCTCCTGCCTCTCCCGCTCAGACTGGAGGATTAAAGTCGGGGAGGCTCTGCCGGCTACCCGCTGCTCCCAGTCCGGCTCTCCCACTGGACCCACCATACAGGAGCCATTCAGAGGGTGGCCCTCCCCAAAGCCTGACTTATGCCCACGATGCCATTTAAGTGACAACAATTCGCTCTAAACTCCCTCTCTGTCTCTCCTTCTAACCACATTTTTCGCCCTTTTCTTCGTCTTTTTTATTACATCTAATCAGGATGACACGTCTCACCTTATTCATGCCGCCTTTGTGCTGCGTCTTCAGTGTTTACATTCGTGTGGTGCCTCCTCCCTGCTGCGGCATTGATGTGGCATTATGCAGCCGGGGACAGGAGAGGCACCGACTAAAAAGATGAGTTCTGAATGTGCTTAACGCAGGCGAGGGCCCGCAGGAGCACAGCTCGTCCCCCTGAGCTCCTCTTTTTGTGCCGTGCTCCTGATGGGAGCAGACTGGCTGAGAGTGAGGAGAGATTAAAGGTGCTCTGTGTGCTTTCAGACAGTTTGTGTTGGATTTGGCAGTCAACAGCATCCCTTCAGGTCATTCCCAGAGCTGAACACAGCCCACGATCAGAGATGGATCTTTTTTTTTTCCACATAGCTGCCGGCCCCCACGGTCAAATACTGCTGGGCTGAACTGACATGTCCCAGTTACTCCAGTTAGACTCTGCCTGTGTTTCTCCTGGACTGATTGACATGTTGGATACGAAGCAGGGCCCATGAGGCGGCTGGTAATTTACCATCACTGCCACATCGGTCTCACAATGCACTTCTATTCTGGGTATTTCTTTGATTTATGCTCATTGCTGCACCAGAATTAATGTTGAAAACCAAAAATAGTAAAAAACTGAGAGCAGGCTGAGGTTCAGAAAAGCATGCTGACGTCTTAATAAGTCAAGTTGATTTCTGCAGAATATTTCACCAACAAAGTGCTTTACATCATTAAAACATCATAGTAACCAGCTATGAAACGATCAATAATCAATGTATTTTGTCAGTCATCAATAGCATAAATGTTGATCAATGTTCCATTTATTATGAATTAATATCAACTTTATAAAGTGGGTTTTTGGTCTTGACTTAAAGTAACTCAGTGTTTTGGCTGTTTTGCAGTTTTTAGGAAGTTTGCTCTAGATTTGTGGTGCATAGAAGCTGAATGCTGTTTGGTTCTGGTTCTGATGCACAGCAGAACCAGAAGACCTGAGAGGTTCTGGAAGGTTGCTAAGCTGTTCAGTGATTTATAAACTAACAGTATTTTAAAGTCTGTTCTCTGAGCTACAGGGAGCCTGTAGAACTGGGTGATGTTCTCTATCCTCCTGGTTTTAGTCAGAACGCCAGCAGCAGCGTTTTGGATCAGCTGCAGTTGGAGGTTTGATTATCTTAGGCAGACCTGTGAAGACGCTGTATTAGTAAACAGTGTGACTCAAGATAAACCCATGGATGAGTTTTTCTAGATCCTGGAAATGTTCTTCAGGTGATAGAAATCTGACTTTGTAATTGTCTTTATGTGGCTCTGAAGGCTCCAGTCTTAGTCCATCACAGTGCAGTACAGAGGACGTCTCTGCTCACGCACTGAGTCGTTCTATTCATGGCTTCGCTGGATTCACCGTCACGAATTTAAATCTTTCCATTTTAGTGTTTTTTGAACCGTTTAAAATGTTTCAGGGCATCATTTATTTAAGAGATGCTTGTACCGATGCCTCCATCCGACCAAAGACGTGGAGTAAAAGTAACAGATAGGAGCAGGAAAAACGAGCCCAGCAGGAAAATAAATATTCTGGATGCAGGGAAAAATCATGTGCTGCTAATGGAAGGTACACCGAGGTGATTTCAAAACACTTTCTCCCTCCATTTCTGTGATGGCTGCACAAACTCTAGAGGAGTAAATAATGTGTGGAAATAAGAGCTGGCTAAAAATACAGTTGTAGAAATGTCCTGAGAAGAGTTGTTTTTCCATTTGTCCGATTGCACTTATGTTTTATTTATTTCTAACAAAATGTAAGCAAGGAGAGGAGTAGCAGATGCAGCAGCAAAAGAACCAGAAAAACTCCCAGAAAAAGCTTTTTAAATTTCACAAACTCTGGGAAAAGGAGGTCAGCTCTGTTGCAAACTTGATGGACTCAGAAACTCAAATTGTATTTGAATTTAATTCTTAAATTTGTAAATCTAATTCCATTATTTATACTTATTTTTTTTTTATATTTCAAAGTAGAATAGTGATTATTGATGTGGAAACAAGCTTTTTAGGAGATGGTTGAGGTTTAAAATTAAAGAATTTTTCAAGAGAAAGTAATTCTTTTATCATTTTCACACTGACGACATTTTGTAATCCAGTTTTGACAAAGTAACTCATCACCTGTAAAGTATCAAGATGTAAAGACTCAACATTTTCGCCGCTTCCCGTTTTTATCCCACTGAAATTCCAGATGTGAGGGAATATTTTTCCAAAGTCTGATTTGAAATGAGATTCTCACAGTTCTAATGCAGACGGCTGCCGTTTGTGGAGAGTTTATGCGTTTAAAACATATGCGGTCTGCTGTCTCTCATGTTTCATGTGCTGTGCTCCAAACCTGCTGCTCCCGCCAAGCAACAAAGGCTGATTTCCACTCAGATTTGTCTGTGACACTTTGAAAAAGTGGAGCCATTTATCAACCAGTCTCACAGAGACTGGAGGTGGAACTGTTGGGGAATCTGCTGCTTTGTTGAAAGTATTCAGACCCGCAGCTCTGTTCACAGCAAGTCAGATTGTTTTATGAAATCAGTTTTATTTATTTTTTTTATTTTGAATTCATACTCCTAATTAAATGTGAGACTTGTGTGTGAACAGTTTACAGTTTGAGCAACATAAGCCAATACTATTGTCATGAAATCACGAGACGGAGGAAGCCAAGAAAAGAAAGCAGAGCTAATAGCAGCTGTGGAGGGTTGACTGTAGAGGATCTGTTTGGATGTGGAGTCGGAACCAAGAGTGGAGTGATTGTGATGTGATGCACTTCACTGACTCAGACTTCCTTCATAATTTCAGAATGTCACAGAACACTTTGAACCTTTTCTTCAGACTCTTTCATCAAAACACGCATATCCGATGACGTAAAAGCTAAATAAACCTTTCAGACTGCAGTCGCTCCGGAAACTATCGGATGTGTATTTGGTTATTGGAAGTGGTACAAATCGGATTTTTGGAAGAGTGTAAAGATCGGAAATGGGACGTTCAGATTGAAACAAAAAAAATAACATTCAGGTTGCTTTTGACACATTTCTTCCAACACCTACAATGTATTTTATTTTAAGTGATGGGCCAGCACAAAGAAAAGCACAATTTTGAAGTGTACAGAAAATGATAAATAATTTATTAATGCTATTTACATTTATAATATATGTAAATAAATATTCAGAAGTCACACAGTTAACAAACTGTGTAATTTAATCTCAGCATAAGTTTAGGTGTTTTATAAAGAGAACATTAGAGAATAAACATCATCATGAAGACCAAATAACTTTGTGCAAGTTTGACCAACTTAATACCTTTTGTTGGCCGATTTGAACAAAATTTAAGAAAAGTGTAACAATAAAGATGTTCAAACATTTAGTTTAGATGAATATAGCATCATGAGTTTTGCGACAGAAGTGAACGAGTGTCAGTGATCAACATCATCCAGCAAAGCAGTGATAAATCTACATTTGCCGCTTGGTAGTCACAAACAAGCTAGCTAACTAGCACTAGTATATTAGTAGCTAGTTAGCGGTAGCCTCAACTGGCAGAGTGTGACTCAAAGGTTTTCCTGAAAGACAATTTGCACAAGAAAGGCATTAAATTGTCCTGTCACCTCAAAATTTAAAACCAATAATTAACATATTTGAGGCCAATTTACATTTTCTAATGAATTTGAGACATTTTAAGGCCTTAACTTTAGAAACACAAATTGAAGACTTTTTAAGGATGCTGGGAAACCTTTTAGCAAGGCAACAGCAATCTAAATTGAATTAAGAGTCTGTGGTAAGACTGCAACAAGAATGAGCAACAGTTTTCTAAATAATCCCAGCTGCTGGAGAAATGCACAGTTTCTCCAGCAGCTCGGGGCTGGGAAATGCAGCCCCGAGTTGCATTTCCCAGAATCAGCTGGGAAGCGATTCTGCAACGTTTTAATCTCACTTATTCAAACTTTTTCTTGGTCTATCAAATAAAATCCCACAAACAAAAACTGAGCTTTATGTTTTAGCAGTATGAATAATTTAACAAGAGATTTTTACACTGATAAAAATAACTAAAATGTAAAATTTTAGACAAAACCATGCAAACCGTGAAATGTTTTATGAGTTAATTTATTGCCCTACTCACCACATTCCTGTGAAGCTAAATACAAAGTGCAACAGGTTCCCGTTTCCAAGACTGGGATGAAGATTTTAAGAAATATTGGACCAGAAATACGGATGGACAGGTCCGAGTTCGGGACGCGTTAGGAAGGTTTAACCCGGGCCCAGTGCTGTAATTTCTTCTATTCAATCTGCCACAACTGTGACTGGAGGCTTCGTTAAAGGGTCAGAGATCTGAGATTAACAGAAAAGTGAAGGGGGAGGATTGCATGTAACCCCCCTCCGTCTCACCATCTATAAACTAGCGCCAGCTGTTGCCTCATGCTAAACCCAGCTTAGGAGAAACTGACCTAAAAGGCCTCATTACGAGCTGCTCCACGGTGAAGCTGCAGCGCCCCCATCGGCTCTGGTGGAGCGCCGACACTGCAGCCCCGAGTTGCATTTCGATTAAACTCCTGAGAGACAAATCCCGCTGACGAACAGTGTGAGCTCAGTCAGTTCTCATCAGTCGGACGTGGGCAGCTCAGATGAACCGAACACACAGCAGAAGTGGGATTTAATTTAAAAATGAAGCAACGCTGAAAGGTTCAAAACAATCAATTAAAAATACTGTAACATGATAAGAGCGTCACTATCTTTTGATCTAGAAAGTAGGACATCTTACAAATGTTACTCAAATTGAAATTATGTTGGTAGATGTAGAATCTTGTTCTAGTGCCACTGGGTATTTCCAGGGATTTAGGCTGTCACATTTTTTTCACGAGTCTTCTTGTAATCCCAGACTAACTTCACAATGTTTGTATCAGAGGGGGGTTAGTATGGAGAGGATTAGGGGCACTGGTAAAAAAAAAAAAAAAAAAAACTAATAAAAATAAAATGTTTTTTTTTTTAGAGTTCTGACTTTGATCTCAAAATTCTGACTTTATTTCTCACAATTCTGACTTAAAAATCTGAATTATGACTTTAATCTCAGAATTCCATTTTTTTTCCTCAGGATTTGGACTTTCATGTCAGAACTCTAATTTTAATCTCAGAATTTTTAATCTCAAATTTCCGTCTCTTTTCTTATAATTCTGATTCTATTCCTAGTCAGAATTCTGTTTTTTTTTTTGTTTTGGTTTTTTTCAGAGACCCTAATTTTCTTGTACAGGTTAGACCATCAGTCTGCAGGAATAAAAAGTGGAGAGACAGAACATGGAGTGAAAGCATTTCACCCAGTTGGGAGTAAAAGCACGAAGCGGAGCGGTTGGGCGGCTGTGGGAGGGGGCGGCCGTGGATGGGACCGGCGATCGGAAAGCATGTGACAGTTTGGGGGTGAGGAAAGGGCCTGTGGGATAGACGCATCGCGAGTTCAGGCAGGGGTTAGTGTGGCAGGAGGCGGGAACCGCTGACTCCGCTCCGCCATCATGGCCGCCACCTTCATCAGTTCGCCAACGCCGTCTCACAAATCGCCAACCGTAAACTCTCTGTGAACCCGGACGAGTCTGACGTCGTCGCCAAGGGATCCGGAGGTTTTTAGGTTAAAATCGCCCCAAAAACTCGAGGTGAACCAGAGGTCGTACCAACCTGAAACATCAGCCTGAGTCAGTTTCATAAACCTCTGAAATAACTGATAAAATATAAAACAGATTTACTATTTATTTATATAATCACATTGACTACACTTGGTATATATGATTTTTTTTGTAAAATCTAAAGATATTTATAGTAAAATGTTCAATATGTAACCAGTATCTACATCCATGCAAATATTAACATATTTAAATGGTACATAAGTAATGAATATTTTTATGATTTCCTTTTGAGAAATAGACGTTTTGGACACTAAAGTCTCAATTTCACACAATTCTAGATGTTTAAAATCTGTTAAATAATTTTTTAATATTTAGAATAAAATGTACAGTGCAAAAAGCAGAAAATAAAATGTATCATAGTAAACATTGTAAAAATATACAATAACTTTTATTGTACATAACAAATGTACAGATTTTAAAAATAGATATTAAATATATATGTAACCGCTATCTACACATGTACAAATTATTACTTAGTTATCAAAGAACGATACATAAAAAGTACATACACTATTTTAATTTGAAAATGTTTTTATATTTTTTTTTTTCTGAATAACTGGATCACAAAATATTTAAAATTATTTGCTCTTTTTTTCTATTTAAGCAATTACAAAAATTTTCTTTTTTTGTAAAAACAGTAAAAAATGCTTTTGAAAAGCTTCACTATTTTTTTTACCTTAATTATCCATATGTAAACTTAATTTGCTGCTTTAAAATCAGATAATATTTATAATTTTATCAAATTATTAAAACAGAAGACCCATCTGATTTAAAATCCTGCAGCTGTTCAATAATGGTTTAATTTCCAGCTTTATTCTTAAACATAACCTGAATGTTTTATGGTTTATTTCTGGAAATGTTTTTATGAATGTAATAAAAACAAAACATTACTAATAAACAAATAAACCTTTCTTTTTCAGAATCCAGCTGGCAGAATTTGGGTGAATTAATGTGATATTTAAAAAGCCTTTAAACGTTTAGATTTGTTGAACGCAGCTCGGTGGGTTGGGGGGTCGGAGTGTTTTTGGAGTGCAGATGAATCCCTGAATTTAGCTTCAATAATCTCCTGAATACGGAGCAGCGGCCTCGTCCAATCACGCGGCTCGTCTGCTCTGCTCCCACAGATACAAGCGAGTTCACGTCGAGTTCATCATGGCCGCTGCCCTGGTGAAAGATCGACTGAATCTGACCGCACCGCGTTGACCGCGCTGAACCTTTCTGTTTCGCCGCTCGGCTCGTTTCTGTTGCTTCTTCGTACCTGTTGACATGAAAAACGCTGCTGTAGGCGTCTGGGTCATTTTCTGCTTCCCACACATCTCACCACTTCTGCCTCTTTTGCTTATCTCTGTCTCCTCTTCCTGATCCATTAAAAATACTTATGCACTCAGAAACAGGCGGTTTGATCTGTGTGTCCTGCTTTGGGATGCAGAGTTTGACTGGACGCCATCAGCAGGGCGCCAGCGAGCCTCCTATTTTAAATTAGAGCCATCAATCAGGACAGTCCTACATTGCCCGCCACTGGAGACAGTCATATTCCACAGCGACCCCTCTGTGACCTCTGGACGATGCGGGAACATGTGATGTGGCAGCAGGACAGGGGACCTGCGTGGACAGCGTCTCCGTCCCCTGAGAGCTTTAAACGGCCGACACCACGGAGGCAAGCGGCCGTGAAGGAGACGGGCTGCGAGCCGACCTTTCACCTCTCTGCGTGTCGAGCCGGGACCGTGGCATCGTCTCCAAACCGAGCCGCCATGCATTGGCGTGACATCATCAGGGACTGACTGACTGAATTCAGAAAGTTTTTCCCTTCTGAACACTTTCACACTTCATTAACAAACACCTCTAGGCGAAATCTGTGCAGGATGTCTGACTCTTCTTGAAAAAAGAAGTCATCCAATTATCTAGCAGTAATGCAGAACTGTACTTATTTATTAGCTTCATTCTTTTACAGTCTAATATGAATATATAGACAAAAGTTTTGAATGAAAAATAGTTGGAAGATAAACATCCTATATATTCTACCCCTTCTCTCTAAGTAACTAATTAGTGATTTAAATCATGATCAAAAAGTAGATTTTTAAGTGAAAATGTTACTTTAGATAAAACTGACTGGTTATTCAGGGCTGTGTTTATATAGCAAGAGACCAGACTTAAAAATATTGAAAAATGACAAATGATTTCATGCCTCAGTAACAAACAGCTTAGAGCGTTCATGAAAGAAATAAACAGGACACCCAAATATCAACCATTAATATTTAATTCATTTACAGTTTAATATGAACATGTATGTTGATGTAAACTAAAGTTTTGAGTGAAAAGGAGAAGTTCCAAAAAAAGGACCTTAAATTATTACTAGAAATGTATTTTTAAACAATGTTTTTATCAGACAGTTCTGATGAATAATCAGAACTGTCTGATTATTCATGGCTACATTTTGAACAGAGGTAAAAATGTTGAACGCTTTCATGCTTCATTAATAAACACCTGTGAGCGTAATCTGTGCAAACATGAAAAAATAAACCGGAGCACTCAAATATGAAGCAGCATAAAGAATTTATTTCCTTCATTTACAATTTAAAATGAACATGTTGATTTAAACAAAAGTTTTGAATTAAAATTAGAAGAAGTCCTATACAGTTTACCCCTTTGCTCAAAAATCTATTTGTTTCACCATAAACAACTAAGCATTGCTGACTTAAATTATGATTTTTCTAAAATATATTTATTTTGGATATAACTTTCTCATAATTCAGGGCTGTATTTACATAGCAAGAAAAATACATTGTTGGTAAAATGGAGACCAGAGGTAAAAATATTGCAACATAACATTTTAAAACAAATTTTTGACTGTAATTTGAAATTGGATAATTTGTAATAATAAAATGAAAAACACTTGAACTTATGTTTTAGGACCTCAGATTTTCTGCTTGGACTTTGCAAAACTCAGCAAAAAATTATATAACAACAAATATAATATGTATTCCTGTCAAAATTCCCCCAGACATACCTTAGGAATAACTCGAATTTTAAGCAGCAGAAATACATACAGCCTTTGCCCTCAGTCCATGTATTTTTAATTATGTTTTGTGTGGTGATTTGTATGTGTGCTACTCACATTCATTTCCTGTTTCTACAAAACTAAAAAATAAATAAAAAAATTCCCAGACAGACATAAAGTTTTCCCCAACACAAACTCCAGACTTTACATAAAATCCGGATTCATGCGTCGCATAAAGAAGCGACGACTTCGGGCAACAGCAACATGAAACTTTTAAAAAGTTTGAGCTGCGATCTCGTTCACAGCTGATAAAACCCCGCTGAATGTTAAAGGAAATCAAATCTGACTGAGAATCACTGTTCGCCACAAACAAACCAGGAGAATGAATTGTATCTGACAGTGTTCGTTCATGATATGGAAGTAATTCACTTCTCAATAGGCGCCCAAGTTTTCCACTAAAGCATAGTGTGCTCGAGTGGAGAAGCTCAATGGAGTTTAATGAGTGATTTTCAGTAAGTATGTGGGCCAACAGGCTGACGGAGACGCCATTGTCTTTATTTCTGAGGATTCTGTCATCGGATCTGTATCAAGGTGGACGACGAGTTGGCTGCAGCGCCAGGCTGCTATGTAGGTTAGCGCCACAAAAGCTCTTTAATCCAGAGTGGAAATAAATAAATAAAAGTGTTTGGGGAGAGGTGAGTGCTCGGTCAGCTTGTCTGCACAGCGCCCCCAACACACACACACACACACACACTCTGCTTTGGTTGTGTCATAACCGAGTGCCGCCATTAGGCCTCTGCTGATTTTAATGTGGAGCGAGTGTGCCGTCTACCGAACAAACCGGGCGCCGGCGAGAAGCCGCGAGCCGAACCGCCTCCTGATACCCGCAAATTTAAAAAGTAGAAACACAAACGTGGGTCCGATCTGCCGACCCCGGGACCAACGCATCACAAAGGTCACGGTAAATGTCTGAACAGCTGCAAAAAACAGAAAAATTACAGGAAAATGTATCAAGTTTGAATCTAGGCCACATGCTAGAGCACATTAATAATTAATGAGACTCATGAAACAAACAGTTCTGCTAAAGGAAGAACTAAGTAAAAAAGATCTGCTCTTTTTTACTTAAAATACTTTACTGTGAAAACATAAATGTTATTTTATATTTTATAGAAAAGCAGATGTGCACTAATAAAGTTTATTGCAAACGACTGAAATACCAGTCATGATACATTTCATTTCTATATACACACATAATTGCTTTTAGTTATCAGTTTTGTTTAATTTGAACATGATGGATTTAATTCAGTTGTGTTTTTATTTTTGTTTTAAAACAAAAAAGATAAAATGTAAATTTTGAAGATTTTAGGTGTATTTCATCTGTGCTGAATGTTTTTTTTTTTTCAATATTCTGTATTTGATCTTCTGTGGCTTGTTGCTGTGTAACTCAGGTATATTTAAATAATAAAAATGCCTTTCTTCTTCTTGATTTTTAATTTTTTTTAACAAATTTCAAAGTTCGCCCGGCAGAAAAATCAGAGCTGACAGTTTTGCAAATCACAGCATACATAACCTAAGCTGGCGCCGCTCGTTTTACTCCACATTCCACGCCGCTCAGCAGCCATGCTTCTCCATGACCTGCTCTTTCTCCACAATGACAGTTTGGAGCCAAATGCCAAAGGTGGATTTTTAAAGGTGTCCACCTGTAGAATCTCTGGTCTAGTCCAAACACGGCGCAGGGCCAGAGCCGTCGTTGGTATGGCGAACGAGGCCGGGAAAGCACCGGAGTCAGAGAACGTCCTGCTGGGGAAAACGCAGAGCAGCTGTCTGCCGGCTGAAATGCAACACGCCGCCCTCTGAGTGCTTTACCTTCTCTGGTCCCCAGAACCCGCGGCAGAGAAACATCCACAGGTGGATTTGATTTGTGCGATCGTTGCTCCTCTGCCGCCGCGTTCAGCACAACTTTGTCTGTGACCTCATGGCGACTCAACACTCCAACACCGAAGGACAAACTCAGAGTTTAGAGATGGGGAAGAATAAAAAACACAAATGTGCATTTTTCCTTCTCCATTTGAGTTTCTTTTTCTTCTGCCTTGAAGATAAATGTTTAATGCAAGGTGACATTCAAGTGCGCAGCGTGTCCACAAGCTGCATTTATAAATAAATGTAAGGTCAGAGCAGCATCAGGAAACAGTCTATAAAACTGCTGCAATAATTCATGAAGAAATGTTTAGTAAAGCAAAAATAAACATGCAATTCAGTTTCTCTTGTAGTCTATTATTTTTATTTAAGTTCTCGCAACATTTATAATTTATTAATATTTTATTTCTTTTTAAGTTGTTTATAAAGGAATGTATCGGTTTATGTTTTAAGAATATTGCTATTTAAAATTCCAGATTTTATTATTATTCAGGTTTACAGTTTATTATCTTCACATTTTATTCTAATAATTTCACATTTCTTATACGGTATTTCCTCACTAATCCACATGATTACATTTCTAAAGTTGCGTTTTCTCTACAGTTGATTTTTTTTCTCACTTTTGATTACGATCAATATTTACCTTATTTGTTCATTTAAATCATTTTATTATGTTTCTCTGTCTGATTTCTAACCTCTGTCTTGTGATCTTACATTTTTAAATATTTTTGTGACAGAAAATGAGCAGAGTTGGAATTGAATTTATTTTTGCCATTTCATTCCAAAATGTCAAAAACCCGAGAGAAAAAAATTACCTGAAAATTCTCAGAACGTTGATATTTATTTTATTTTATCCAATAGATTAAAAAATATTTTATTTTTGCTTGGATTTGAAAATACTTGTATGTCAATGTTAAGTTAATATTTTAGTGTCAAATTTGTGTAAAAAATATTTTGAAAACATAATTCAACGACGGTGCATGGATTTAACTTGTCAATTACAATTAATAACACTCTGAACTCATTTAAAATTCTCCTAAAGTATAAAAATATAAATACCTTGTGTTCATATTGGACATAAAATATAAGATAAAGCAAAGCTCACAAGTTAAAACAGAAAACACTCATTTGAAACTGCAACTAACCACAAATAAACTAATCTTTAAATTTAAACTTAATTTCATCATGTTATGAATATATATTCCCATTTTTTACTTTTAATTATGGATACATTTCTATACTGTTTTAGATGGATTTCTTTCATTTTTATTTTTCCACATTTGCTGTGGATATGTTTATTTTTCACTCTTGTTTTAATGCTAAGTTTAAAATCGCAGAAGATGCTCTAAACTAGATCTGAATAAAGCATCAGCAGTTTTACTTTGTGAAGTTATAATTTCAGAATTTGTCAAGGATTTTTGCCTGTTTTACAATGAGATGCTTAATAAACTGAGATGACTTGATAATGCGACTCTGTGCTGAAACACTGGACATGATTAGAGTTAACCAGTGAGGAGGAGCAGGACGTTTCCGATGCAGATAACATGCAAATTGTATCCAGGCTGTTTTGTAACGCTGCATTTCTATTTTTCACCTCTAATGACATTATTTGTCCTGTCTGTGCTCTTTACAGTGGGCTGCACCTCATGCTAATCCGAGTAAACAAGTCCGATCGCCCGCAGTGACCAGACTCGGCTTCACCTGGTTATATAACGGGAATACGACCATTCGGACTAAAACCAAAGAAAGTTGGACGTCTTTAGAGAGACGCTGGCCTACAGCTGAAGGGCCGCCGCTCTGCAGCACACGCTGCCCTACATACACTCTGACTGAACTTTCCTACCCAATGCTTGGTGCGTATTCCTCCAAATATAATAAAAAAATGAATCCAAGCTAATGGCCAGAGTTTATATTTTCCACGCTGTCTCTGCGCAGCTCTGCAGAAACACAATAGCATGCAATCATGTAGGTAGGGCTCCATTTGCCTGATGATAATTGCCAACCTTTGCTCATCAGGATGCTCGACTGGCTCACCCGCAGCACGGATCATGTTCTGCTGCTGACAAACATCTGACTTCTGACCTCAGCTTCTATCCGCCCTCTCATCTTCTTCTGGTGGTGACTAATGGTGAATCATAATGACGGTCTGCAAAAGGCTGAAATTTAAGCGTTAGAGCTCCGAATGTGTGTAACCGCGTATTCCCAAGGTTAAATAAAGTTTGGCTGAACTTCAAAGCAGTTCTGATGGTAACGTTAGCAACAAAAGGAAGAGAAAAATCTGTAGTTTGATCATTGAAAAATTATACATTTTATGTTTAGGTCACTCAAAACATAGTGTGGAGGTATGAGTGATCAGGAAGGAATCTGGAAAGTAATATTGCCACACATTTACACGTATTGTTTTGTGACGGTTCGAGAAACAACCGTGCTTCAGTATAAAGTATTCATGTATAAAATGCAATATCTCTTAAGATTATATGTAATTCTGAAGTTGCAGTGATGAGAAACAATCAGAGCTTTTTACGAGTCACTTCAGGTTCAATTGGTACTCTGCGTTTTTATGTCCTTTAAATAGAAAAAGTCGCATTTATGTATTCTGGAACGTCTTTAGCGACTTATCCAGCTGGATAGAGGAGCGGATAAACCGAGGGGAAAAAGACGAGGGACGGATTCCAAAGTTCACTGCAGAAAATAGGTCAGCCGGTGTTAATGTGCTTGAACTTTTGACCTGACGGGAGTGCAGCTAGTAGCTGAACAACAGACTCCTCCGACTGCTGGAACCAAACCACCGTCTCCTGATCCAGAATTAAAGATTCTGCTTTAATTTCAGGGAGGAAGTGGCGAAAAAGCAGCCGAGTCACGAGGACGCTAAAAGGAATCCACAAGAAGCTTGTAGGTATTTACTTTGTATTTTCAAAGCTAAATGTTCCATAATCTCTTTCAGATTTTCTGTCGTAACCCAGAGGTTTTTTTTCTCCCCCTTCGGTTGTTTGCGTCACGTCTTTACGCCGCCTCTGACCTCATTTCTGTCTGCAGCAAACCTCCATTTAACAGGGCAAGCGGCTGCTCTCTGCTGTGTACACAAGAAACAAGATGGCGGCGTACGGTACCTTACGTTCTGTTCGTCTCTTTCACTTTGCTTTGCTTTTCATTAAGGCCGCCAAGTTGCTGTTTCTGTGAGTTTTTAACTCCGCGCCTTTCTCCAGATCGTTGGACATTTCTCCGTAACATCATCGAAATGACGATAATGAAAACTCAACCGTTCTGCAAATGAAATAATTTGACAAAAATGAGCTCTGGTAGCGTGTTCCTCTCCTGTGTTTCTCTCGCTGTGATTTTTTTTGTCTTTTCCAGCCCCCTGTTCTCTGCAGCAGGGCTCATAATATCAGATTGCACAGCCGGTCTTCGCCAAATGTGAATTTTATACTCTAGTGAACACAGGCTTTACACTTTCATTAGCTCACATTCTCCTCAGCAGTGCAAATGCCATGTCGCTGGTTGGGGAGGGGGAGGGAGCGTTTTCACTGCGCCTCACATGGCGGCGCAGGACTGCAGGGCGGGACGGGGAAAGCATCCGGATCGGACGCTTTCCCCCCGGGGTACGGAGGCTGCATCCCAGCCGCTCAGAAAGGGACAGCTAATGCAGAATCTACCTCACTGAGCACATATGGACGATGTGCAAACGATGAAAGCAGAAATACCAAACTGTTGTTGTGACAGGATGAATTTCTATTCACAGATCGTGTGTGTGTCATGAACAAACTATATTAGTGCTGAGGATTTAATGCAGACCTTATTAATGGACTGATATTCTCCTTGGGACACGTTTACTTTTGAATGAAATGGTGAGGAATATTAGTAAACTATGAGGAAAATTAATGGAGTTTTAATGCAGTTACATATGAAATTTGAACAACGGGGATTCATATGTTTGATAATGTCCAAAACCTAAAGACACTAATTTAACACCAAGCGGTGTTTATTAAGTGTATTATGGGATGTTTAGTGGCTAAATGTTGCCTGGGGTTGAAAACAGATTGTTTCTATAGAATTAAAGGAATTTTTCCTCCTCGCTGGTTTTATGCTATTTTTTGTTTTTGTCACACTTCCATGTTTCAGATTATCAAACTAATGTTGAATCCAAAATGACCTGAGAACAGCAGACCTTCTGTAAGTTCAGTTTGGTAGTCACCTGTGGAATTAACTCCAAATTATATGTAGAAATGTTGCCAATTCATGGGGTTTTTTGTAAAATAAAAAAAGAAAATCCAGCTTTGGACTCGATGTTAAATTTACTGGCGTTTCCAAAGCAGCCAATCAGAAACCACCATTAATTCTTCTTGGCACTGATTGGCTGAATCCCAAAGAGTGAAGATCAGAAGACAGTCCATGTTAGCTTCTGCGTTAGAGGCAATACAGTTTCCACTGTGCATGTTGACACACATTAAGGTATATTTGGTGTATAAATGTATGTAGAGAAGCCTCAAGAGTTCATCTGGTGGTTTTCACAAAGCTGATTAACGGTAGACCTGAATCATCAAGCATTTCCTTGAGTAGCAGCTGTACAACAACATGAAGTAGGCAAACAGATATGAAAAAGGAACAAATCATACTCCAAGCTAAAGAATGTGGAGAACAGATGAGGAGTCCAGTGACATTTCAGTCTGGAAAAGGTTTCAAAGCCATTTCTAAGGTTTAGGAACTCCACTGAATGGAAGTGAGAGATGATATCTGCAAAGGAGACATTATTGAACTACGAGCAACAATTAATCCAGAATTCCTCCACAGCAAAGTTAAAGAATCATAAGTCGTGTTTCAACTACAAATATGTGCAAAACTTACACATATTAAGTAAGTTTAATACTTACTTAATAAGTAGTACTTACTTAATATTAAGTAATAATATTACTGAAGTTATACTAAAGTTATAAAAACACAATTTCAAAATTGCAGTGTTCTCGTTATACAAGTTATTAAAAACATACCACACCTTCATCGTCCTCAAACCACTTCCTGTCGTCGTCTTCATCATTTCCACCAGTAGTAACATCCGGTTGTTGATCATGTGACTCGATGTGAAAAAAGTCTTTCTGTAGCAGTTTTGTGAAATGCGCTGTTTTCAGTACAGCCGATAGACCGCCTCACAGCGCTAAAACATTTTAGAGATAAACATGAGTTTTTTTAAGCAAATTCATTTTTGTAAGTGCAATTTGTGCAGTTGTTTTACCATATAACAGTTGTGAGACCTTGATGTTGCTACCAAAAGCATCTGATGTTTACAATTCAGTTTTCAAACAGGTTAGTTTGGACAACTTTTTCTTCCCCAAATTTATAAAATCATCCTCTGAAAATAGCAGCTTGTGTTTCGTCAGGTGACTGATAATAAAACTGGTTTGATTTTATAAAAAAGCAAAAATAGAACCAATGTGAAGTGGACTTTTTTTACTTTACAGCAGTCAATATACCTGTCAATAATTAATCTAATAATTAAGGAACGTTTTCAAACTATTTTATTTTTTCTTTAAATGTGTCTGACTATGTCTTCTTAAAAGTTTTAGATTTGCTCGTGGCATCAAGCTCCATATTTCTAAATAATTTATTTGAAACTTGTTTTGCTAACTTAATACTAAAGATTGATGCACTTTTTGCATCTTAATAATTCATAATTTCATTTTTATGCTGCTGGAAAGACATTTGTAATGAATGTAAGGGAACATCTAATTACCGTCTGAATCCAGACACTCTCCCAGCCAACAGTGCTAATTAAATTGCACACTCACTTCTGTTTTGTATTTCTCATTCAGTCAGACGATTTGTTGAGGAACGGAGAACCTCCAGCTGCCAGAATTAAACTCTAACCAAGCAACTCATACTTTGCAATGTGTGACAAATCGTGCTCTGTACTGCTCCATGAAAAACAACTTATGAATGTATAATAAATATTAGATAAAGCTGTGGTCACTGAATCAGGACCAACATCTGAACCTTTCATTGACTAATCTTTATTTTAACCATAAGAAATGGAGGACAGCCCGCTATATTCCCACCTCTGTCTCATTTCTCCCTCATATTATATTATTAATATCAGTTATGTAAGGATTAATGTAACTACAAATCAACTTTTACCAATTAGTTTAATTTTAAGACCATTTCTTCACCAAAAGTTAGTCGTTATTACCCAAAGAGTTCCTGTTTATCAATTATTGTAAAATATCTAATTTAAGTTGCAGACTAAACTCTGAACCTTTAAGAAAATCTGCTGTGTTTTTTAGTTTCAGCTTCTATGCACCACAAATCTGGAACAAACATCCAAAAAAAACTGCAAAACAGCCGAAACACTGAGTTCATTTAGAAATGAAACCCTTCAATGTTCGTCTCAGGTCCAGTAGGCCGACTTCACCACAGACACATTCAGGTTTATAATGTAATAAATAACCGTAGCTCCCAATGAGAAGTTAGCAGCAGGTAATATTTGTAAAATTAAACATAGCTAAAATGGACAACATTAATAATAACACATACAAAACACTGCATATGATTAAATTTGCCAAGAAAAGGCAACAGAAAAAGGGGGCGGAGCTGACAGTCGGTGGTTACTATGGTAACCACCGACTGTTACCATGGTAACCACCAACTGCCAAGCGCAGCTAACAGAAACTTTGAACAAGTTTGGACAAACTTCATGCCTCGTTAAGATGAAACCGTGTTACAGATAAACGCTAAAGACAAAAAGCTAAAATCATTCGCAGTAGACTTCAGAGTAGTTTTAAAGAGAAGATTGTTGTGATAGAAATGAAAGCAGATGTTAAATCATTCTCAAAATGTTTGACAAAAACACGAGAATAGAAACTTTTCCTGTTTAATAATCTGTTCTGCCGTAAGTGTTTAATAGTGATTGATGGTTAAAAATGGGAACCGTTGATGTTTATTGTTTCACTTTAAGAACAAACCAATCTGTGTGGTTTGGTGGTCGATGTATAAATACCAGAGCAAAAAAGAAACAGTAATTTCTGATCAGTTTGAACAGTTTAGAGGAAAACCGTAAAGGATAAATCTGCCTTTTTCTGTGCCGGACTGAATGTTTGATTTAGAGAAATATTTACTATGTCCAGCTTTGCACATGCTGCTTTCAATCCCTGTCCAAGCAAGCCTAAAAAAATGAGAAAATTTAATTATCTTTACCTAATGAAGCAATGCAGATCCATCTGAAACAATTTCACTCATAGTTACACAGCTTATCTCAATCCTGACTGTGGAGAAACGGGACAGTAAAGCTTCGGCGTTTCTGCGTCGCCTCATTAAAACCCGCTTTGCCCTCTGGAATACTCTATTTTTTTGGCTCTATTTTCATATGTTTCCTGCCTAAATTGCTTACTTGTGTTAATGCATTGAAATGTAGTGATAATTACAAAAGTGAAGTTTGCGGATCATTGAATGGAGGAACGGCAGAGAGGAATGCAAATGGTTAGTGTCAGTGCTGCCCCAGAGAGATGAAAGCAAATGCTGGACGTGTCCGAAACCATTAGGGTAAGAGGCGCCGTTCGGCCCGAACCCCCCGCCTCCACCCAGCACCGCCCGGTCCGCTCCAGCAGACATGGACCACAGAAAATAGTGCCTTGCACAGAGCTGCCTTCAGTGAATTAACTTCCACACACTGAGAAAACACCAAATCCTACCAAGCATTTTTGGTCTAGTTTTTAGTGCAAATGTCTCAGCAGACTTGAAATATGTAAACTTTGTTTTAAGTCAAGAACTCCTTAATTTTGATGAAATAGTACCATTGGCAGGTAATTTTACTTTTGACATGGGGAAAACGTGAAATTATCTGCCAATGGAACTAGTATTTCTCACCAATATTACGGAGTTACTGGTTTAGAACGAGCCCTTGCGTGTTGCTGTGAAGTCGCCTCTGTCTTATTCCAAGTGAGCTAAGATATTTGCAGTGGAAATTGGCAGTATTGTGTGTTTTTGCGGCTGTGAGGAAATGCAACGTTGGGTATGTGTGTGACTTTTTGCACCGCCATGTTTCCAATTAGCCGCCCGCTGGACTGTGGCGGCGAGGGGATGATCTAACGAGATGGTGACATCTCCTGGGGGAGCCAGTGGCTGACGGCGTCGGGTTTTCATCGCTGACCTCTCCTGCATGCGAACACGCTTCGACAGGAAAACCTCCCGAACTCAGCGGAGAGGACGGGGAATGTTGTGACATGGGATGTTTGGGGACTGCTGGGGCGAGACGGATATTAGCCACTTCTTTGTTAAGGTTTGTGTCCTTCTGATTCTGTTGTTGTTCTTCGCTCGATGAAGTAGAAAGAGGAGCAGGTTCATGCAGAGGACAGCGGTTACAGATGTGGAGATGGAAACATCTTCAGGGCACAGGCTGACCCGTCACTGTCGCTTCCCTGGAGTGGATCCGATGAGTGAGTGAGTGAGTGAGTGAGTGCGGCCGTCCTTCTTTCTTCCAACTGAAACTTTCGTCTCTGCGCGTCACTGTGGGTTCCTCGGTCCTGGCCTCGCCGGGTCGGGCTTGGCCCCGCCCATTACGCCACCCCTCCCCACTGCCGCCCCGCCGCACACACAAACACAAACACAGAGTCCATTGTCAGCAGTGCCGAAAGCAGATTTGCTCTTTAAACTAATGGCCCGTTATGTGAAACAGACCTGATTACTGCCTGACAGAAGGAATTAAGGCCATCCAGCGCCAAACGAGCGCGCAGCATTCATGACCTGGCACAACCACTTAGAGCGAATTTTTATTTATCCTGGGCCTAGTAAACATGAATTCAGAGAAAAGAAACAATAAACTTGACTTTGGTGCTTTGTCATATCGATTCGACTTCTTCTAAAGGATCGGCTGTAATTTAACAAATTAAGAACGACAAACGGGGACGGGGGAAGACGGACGTTTTCCATAAAATTCAGCCCGTGAAACGCACAGGGGGATTTTATCTGCTTCCTCTGGTGATAACCTTCGTTTAAAACGAGGGCAAACCAAACATTTTAGCTTTTAACTTTAAATTATCTTCATCTAAGTAATGGGAAAGAGGAAAGTCTCCAGAAGGACACTTTAATGCGTCACTTTTTATTGTTTTTTATCCTTTTTGAGATGAGATGTGTTAAAATAATTTTTTTTTTGTATGATTGATGTGACTCACATTGACTGAATTGAACTGAACTTATTCTTCATTAAATATACTGTTTATTATTATTGATTTAAACAAAATTTAATTACAAGTATTCTGTAGTAAAAAACAAAAATTATGAATTTAAGTTCAGTAAATTATAAATTCCTTCATCCTTTGATGTTTCCCCAAATTTTCAGATAAAAATATATTTTTTACTCCATTTTTTATCATGTAAATAAAAATTTACATCAAGTTTCCAGTTTAATTCCTGAACTTAACTTTTCCTATTAAAACATAAAAAACTCACACAACCACCATACACTGTAAAACTTATCTTTATTTTCACCCAAGAGAAAACTACCAATTAAATTAAAAAAAAACTGTGATTAATTCTGTTTGTGAATATAAAGGTTTGAAAATAGTCAAACAAAAATCTTTAATTCTTAATCTGTTAGCTCAAGTATAAAGTCTTTATTACCTGAGGGCAGATCTGATGTCATGGTGAAAAATTCAATTTATTTTAAATTTTAAATACTTTTTAAGGAGTTTATTTTAGGATATCTGATTTTTGGCTTTTATAAAATGGCATAAAGAATAAACCATGAAGACTACAACATGATTTCCATATTCAATTTCTTAGTTTTTATTTTGTTTTTCAACGTTAGACCGTTTTTTGACAGTTAACACATTTAAAACCAGTTTTCATTTATCAGAAACCATAAACATTAACAAGCTGCAGATACTTTTTCCTCTAAATGGCTCAAACTTTTCCACAATTTTTTTTATAGCTTTCAGTTACAGATTTTTTACTTGTCGTAAAAATGTATTAGTTATTTCTTTATATTAAACTATGTATATGGCATATTTTTATTTTAATATTAGTTTTTTTTTGTTTTGTTTTTTTTAAATCGCAATCTAAGTACTGTGGAGTAATTTTAGTCTCTTTGCTCATTATTTATGAAACTTTGTTATAAATTAAAAATGTCACCATTTCATTAACAAACATTAACAGAGTTTTTACAGCTCATAATTTCTTCGTATAAAACGTCTCAGCTTTTTGTCTACCTGCCATAAACTGCAGTTTTTTGTTAAACATTTTCCTAAAATTAAATCCTTTATTTGCATCTTAAGCCGTGCGGTTAAAAATAATTGAGGATGAACTGAGTGACGAGAATTCAGCTGGTTGAATTAATTGCATGTATTTAATATTTAACGTCATTTATGGAGTAATTTGTTCACAACGGACTCAGATGTGCAAATTAATTTCAGTATTGATTTTCTTTATTGACATTTAAGATTCAATGATTGTATTAATTTTTACTTATTGCAATATAGATTTTTCGCTCTTGTGAAAAAATATTTAATTTTTTTTTAATTATACAAACTTTCTTCTATCTAAAAAAACTGATTAACAACTCAAACCAATTTATCATTGTCTGCAGCTGATTGATGTTTTGCTTTTTTTAGGGTTTGGACAAACTAACAGAATTAAAATAAAGATTTAATGTCAGCTGATTTAAATGTAATAATGCAGAATGTCACTTTTTGGTGCTTATTTTATTTATCTAACTTTGTTTCTCGGTGCCATTATTAACCCTGAATAAATATCTAAGTGCAGATTTTGAGATTTCACTGCCACACATTTCACTTTCTCTGACAATAAGCTCAGAAGAAAGTAAATACCAAAACATGAGTGATAACTGTAAACCATGCGGTCAGTGTTGAGTAAAAATATGTGAATGTTTGATATTTTAAGACAAAAAAAGGTTTTGTGGTCCGCACTCTGATGGATGGTTTATTTTCAAACGGCACCACAGAACCGCCACCAGATCGGGTCCAATCGTGTGCAGGGAGAGCGAGTGGTGGCCCGCTGCGGGGAAGCCCCCATCCCCCTCTCAGGTGGAGCCGCTCCACATTCAAAGAGTTGTGGGTCACATTCTGTCATCCCTCATCTGTCAGCGACCACCAGCTCCAGCGAAGGCAGCTTTGGAGCGGAGGGGGAGCGAAGATATTGGGGTGAGGTTGGCAGGAGGGCAGTCATGTGGCCCCAAACACCCAATCACGGCTTGGCGACCTCGCAGATCTGCAGGTGTTGAAGTGGAAGCAATGTGACTTTCAGCTGACCTGCAGACACAAGCGAAGTGATTTGGGGGTTTTCTTTCACAAGGTGCCACTGAAACACAGTGAGTTGGTAGCAAAAACCTCAGATTCTTTAACATGAGTCTGAATGTGAAGCAAGACAGAAACAACATATAAGGATCTGAAATATAAACAATCAAGTTGCTTGCCTTAGTTTCATCCTTTGTTGCAGTGGCATCTGTGTTTTCAAATTTCTAATTGTTTACAGTAAAAAAAAAGTTAATTTCCTGCCAGAATGTTGCACACGTATAAAACGTTTCCACAAACTGTCCTGGACTGTATCACACATGAATCATCTTTCACAAAATGATCTCGTCTCGCATACCAAACACTGTGCAAACTTTCGGCCTGCAGTCACGTATTAGCTTAGGCATTTTCCCCTCCTAGGCAGCAGGGGGGGCCGTCGAGACAACTGAAACATTCTTTGTACTTTTAAATTTAAAAATAAATTTCATTTTGCCTGTAAGCAGAGACGTCAAATTTTGATCTACAGGTGAAAAAACAAAATGAGTTTTTTCTGGATAATGATTATGATACACTTTACTCTCAGCAAAACAGTAAAATGTGTTCAAATTCATTAAAGGACGTGGCGACCGTAGATCCTGTCACCTAGCAACCATGACGGCGCTAAACACAAACTCAAGATTTCAAGCTAAAAATAAAGCTTGAAATCTTGTGGCGTTATTCTTATGTTTTGTACATGAGGACAGTTTGTAAAATATGTTTTATATTTATTCAGCGTTTCTGGACGGTTTGTAAAATATGTTTTAATTGTGGTCAACATTTTGGCAGGAATTTAACTCCTTAAAAAACATCAAAGTAACAAATTGTCTAACAAAAAAAGAACAGATTCCAAAGTCTTGTCTTTTCCTTCCACATCCTTGTGGGAGAATTTTGGACTTGGTCTCTGATTGACTTTGGACAATAGCAAAACATCGATTCTGTTCTTTTTCTGCGTCGTTTTGTAGATTTCTGCTGTATTTGGATCACTGTCCTGTTGATGCCCCAGTTTCAGCTGCCTCTGATTTTATTTTTCGGGTTACTCAGTGACCGCTCGGTGCCTGGTCCTCCACCAGTAACTTCAACTCGTCCATCGATTTTAACATTTACCACCTAAACTGAACTGCAGAGTGAGTCTCAAATGGAGCCTCAGCTTACATCTGGACTTCACGGTTCCTTAACAAACATTGAAATCTGTTGTGTGTTTTTGTTCTCTTGGGATTCAGATTTAAATAATTTAATAATCTGGTGAAGACACTTTTATTACGGGGCTTTATTTAAAACCCTGGACTTAAAGCGAGTCGGTCTTTCATTTGACTGTGGCTGAACACGAGGTCGCGTTACATGAGAAAACATGAAGCTCTGACGTTTGGGTGGCTGCTGCAGGGCCCGACTGAATGTGAGCTCTGTTATAAAAATATTTTAGGCGCGGGTTCGGGTTTCATTTGCTTTCATAGCACGCCTTCCCATACACTATCACTCCAGTTTCACTGGAAAGTTTTGCTATGTCTACTTCAGCCGGGATTATTTGTTTTACTGCTTGCTTGCTTTTGGTGCTGCTAATGAGGAAACCCGAGCTTCTCCTACTGATGTACGCACTGTACGGTGAAAAGTGTTGTTGAATAATAAATTCAAAATAAATCGCGGCTGAGCTGAAAACCCCCCATGAAGAAGATGTTGGGGTTTGATGCAGAAGCTGTGAGCTGTGATCTCTGATGCCAAAAAGCTCTAAATCAGATGGAAAAGAAGCAAAAAGCTCCGGTGTTTGAAAGCTGCGTCAGCAAAATCACATATTTAGGATACAAAGTGTGTGTCATAATTGGAAAAAGAATAAAACCCATCTGTGTGTAAGGAATTAGAAGAAAAATAAGTTAAATTATTAAAAATTGGTCCAAATTCTTTAATATATAAACAATACAAAAATTATTAAAAATGTGTGTTTTTGCTGCATTAGAATCATTCCAGAGTAAATTGGATTAGTCTCCAAACTTCCTTCATGATGACAGAAGAGAAAATAATTTTTAACATTTTTAAAGTAGAATCATGCATTTATTTTCTACATTTTTATATATTTTGCCTGTGTTGCCACCTTCAGTGTGTAAATGTGAATCATAAGTCAAAATTATTCATGAAAAATCCACCTAGTGGTACATTTTCCTTGGGTGAGGAAAATTATAAATATTTGCTTCTGTGGTCGTTCCAGGACGTTTTCTGCTGCGCGTATTAATTCACATTAATTTATATTTGATGTTTTAACTATTAAAATAAGCAGATGTTCCATGACGGCGTTCTGCATGATGGCTTTGCTCACTTTCAACATATAAATTTACTTTCAACATATACATTTAGTAGATTTTCATCTTAAATTTCTACAAAAATGTAAAAAAACAAAAATTGCAAATATTAAAACTACAACCACAAATATCTCAGAATCTTCTGCAGAAGTATAAAAAAGTCTTTTTGAAAAATCTATAAAGTTATACATTTTTGTTTACATACAAGGTTTATTTAAATGAAATTAATAAAAACCTTGATTTGAAGGTTTTAATAACGTCTCGGTATTTAAATGCCTGCATCCCAGGATGTGTTAAACTAACATTAAATTATGACCCAACATGGCGTCGGCAGCTGGATCCGTTTCACCGGCGGTGGAAACGGGTTTCATCACATGGAAGAAGATCTGCGCTTTCTGTAACAGAGAAGGTCAAATCTTTCAGCTGATGTTTGATTTTAAAGCTTCTAGTTATGTGGAATAAACACCCAGTGGACAAAGTTGTGCAAACAATCATTAAAGGATTTTATTGGACATGGTGTTTAAACTAATTAAATGTAATTACCTCTGGGCATAAAAATATTTCTCGTTTGTTTCACACTTTTAGTGTGGTTGTGGGAAAAAAAAGATTCTTGTTTACTCTTCAAAACCGTCAAATAAAACTGATCATAAAATCCGAAATTGCTGTTTTGCTCCTTCAGAGGGCCGCGCTTACGAGGCCGACGCTGCCGCTTTATGGTTGTCCTCTAGTTCTGAGTCTAATTAGGTTAAATAATCACACCTCCGCCTCGCTGTCGGACCTCACAGCACACACCTCCAAGCTGCTGCAGCCTCAGTTTCACCACTTCCAGGCTCTGCAGGAAAGTCTGCAAGTTCAGTTTCTGTTCATGCTGTGAAACGGCTCCGAGGATCCAAAGTTCCCGACGCTTTAATGACACAAAGTGTCTCATTTACTAATGTTTTTCATTAACTGAACCTGAAGAACGATGGAAACAAAACTTGGGATCAAACTTCCTGTCAGCACATATTGAGATTCAATGAAAAAAAATGAGTGTGAATGATGGAGGAGTTATTTCAGGTTAGGATATCAGCTGTCAGCTGGAGAAGCGTTTCAGCGACTGAAGTTTGTGTGAATTATGTTTGACAGACGGCCTGATGGGGAGAACGGGGATGGAGGATTACATGACAGACAATTTCATAAATATGGAATAAATTTATCGAGAAAACGAATGCCACACACAGCCCTCCAAAAAGATTCCAATGTTCTTGTTTTTGTGTTTTTCTGACGCATTGATGACCGTTCTCAGGCTGTCCGAAGTTTTCAGACAGGAAGTCTCTTTCCAGGCTTCATCCTGCTAATTAAAAGCTCCATGTGCCGAGTAAAGGGTGGCGGCAGCTGGCCCTTTAAGCCCGCTGCAGAGGCAAGGTCAAAAAATAAATGAAAGTGCGTCTGTTGGAGCGACAACCGACCGTCACTCTAGACATTTACCGTCATATAAAACACAAATGTTAAATATAAATCTTTTAAAAACTCTATTTACAGTGCAGTTTTATAGCCACAGTCAGCAGAGAGATACCGCCACACGACGGAGAGCAAGGCGACGCTCAACCTTTGGAAATGGACATTTTTATAAGTGCCTGGCAGAGTGTGCTTATTTGTTGATATTAAAAAGTTAAGTTCCTGTAATGTTCTTGTTTGCTGGAGATTTTGCCCACAGATAGAGAAGCTTTAGCTGCAGGGCATGCTGTGCAGATATACAGAAAAACCAAACCAATTTCCAGCGTGACGGATCTACGGCAGTCCGATTTCTGCTTAAGGTCTCGGATACAAACCGAACCGCGGTCAAGGAAGAAAGAATACCTCGTAAAACTCTTATCTTTCTTCTTTAAAATAGGAGAGATCCTGCTGAGATAACAACAACCGAGTCATTACCACTGAGGCAGTGAATACAAAATGCAGGATTTTTTTTTTTTTTACTTAACTGGTGAAATGAAAAAGAAAGGTCCAATAAAACTGCAGTTCTAGGAATCTTTGTAATAATACTTTCTCCAGTTCTACTGATGCGTACATTGTTGGCATTATATTTATAATTTCTTGTTCTTTTTGAGCTTTCAGAAGGACGTTTGTTGTGAATCAGTTTTCTCTCCATGAACTGACCCAATCTGAGGTCAGACTGCAGAGAAAGGACGCCGCGACCTTTAGGATCTGCAGACACGAAATGCTTCGATACGTTTGTGTAAATGTCATCAATACTTTGAAATTTTACACATAGCTTCATTTAAGGACTAAATCTCTACGACTTCTTTCATGTGGTTGTTGTTTTCTCAAGTCTTCAGGTTTTAGCTGCAAGTGCAACTGTCTCCAGATCTGTACAGCTTTTTTTTTTCTAATTTTGAATTTCGTAACTATTGGATGTTTCTCCGTCTGTGTGCAGACATTTTTTTGCCCTCCATCGTCTTCAGTCCAGTTGTAACATCAGTGACCACCAGCTGGATTCCCAGTTATCGCCCTCTGGTAAACCTGAGACTTTTTGAAATATTTCCAGCAGCCCTTTCTGTTGAGACGTTTCTCATTAATCACACATCAATGTTTTTGAAGAGTTTATAATTTTTGGTTTGTGGTGTCTGTTAATAAGAAGAGTGTTTTCACACTTAGTAGACTCACTTCACGTCGAGACCAAAACTGCAACATTTGTTGCATTTCCAGCTCCACCGAGTCAAACCAACCTGTTCCCCTCCTGGCCTGTGGGGGCGCTGCACCAAGAACCACTGTAGGAAACGACATGAAAACTCCTGAACAAGACACTGATACAGATTTTAGCCATTTAGGGTTAGGACTAGCGCATTTGTTTTGGTTGTATTTACCCAGAATGCCTTGTGTTGTAGTTCACTTCCTGCTTTTGGAGCGGTCTCCGGTCTGTTCGGCGTTCACATTTGCATTTGAACTGCAGCAGAGTTCACATCATCCGAACCGAGACGGAGGTTTTTAGACGGTCGCTGTTTTGCGATTGCGCATTCAGACCTCAAACGAACCGGACTTCCTGGGAAAACGAACTACAGTTCAAATAAAGCGAACTGAACAGGACTGGTGTGAATCCACACTTACAAATAACCGATGCCACCAACAGCAGAATGTCTTGTTAATCAAACTAATGTACTGACAACACTGGTTTTAACGGAGACTTTATAAATTTGCTGAAGTAGTTGTGGGGTTTACATTCACTTCAGACTGGATCTTAGTTGCTTTGTTTTATTCCTTCACCTTGTCTGGATGTTTGGTTTTCATGAAGGTTTAACTGAGCAGCAGACGTGTTAAAGTTGAAAGGTCAGGAGTCGTTAACCCATTTCAGTGCCAGGCTCCTGGTTCTCTGAGTATAACAAGGTTTTTAGTGCTAATTTTGTGGTTGAGATGTGAATAGTTTAATCCTGCAGCAGTGCAGCTCTCCACTGGAGGAGAGGAATGATCAGTTTGCTCTGGGTTTCCTGTTTCTGCTTCTGGTCTTTCTGCCTCTGTTTACAGAAATAACCAAGTGAGGCTCAGCAAACAAACAATTCAACAAAAAGCGGAAAATAACCATAACATCCGGGTTCTGTGTGTTTCTGCTCTCTGCTAAATTAAACATGTTTAATGCTGGACAGCCAAAATAAGCATTATATAGCACATTCACTTTTTCTGCTCTGTCATTGTGGTCTCTGAAAATAACATAAAAAGGCAACAAGAATGTGCCTGGCTCTGTGGAGTCTGCTTCAGCCTGCAGCCTGGCACTCAGGACACTTTGCTGACCTCCTGCAGTCGCCAAACGTTTGGACCCGGCGGCTGCAGAACTGCTGAAACTCTCCCAGCAACACAGAATATTTGAATCTGCAACATACAAGTTATGGCTGATCATTAATAACATGTCTGTCAGTTCATTGAAGAGCCTTATTCTGAAACATGTCAGATTTATCAACCTTTTTAATGTATTTTTCAAACAAACTATACAGACATTATTTTGAAAGTGCCTGCAGTTTCTTCCATTTAATGCCTTAAAGCTTTGACTGAAACTATTTGACTCATTGCTGGCTGTTGACGCACTGCAGTCATGTTAGGGGTTTACAACATTTTGTTGTACTATTGTGACAATAAGATCTATTTTTTACATCTTTATTATGTAACTTTAGGTTTGGCTGTGACTGCACTCACAGCTCCAGACACTTCAATAACTTCACTAACATTCAGAGGGACATTTCATCATATTTTCAACTTTACTGATATTTATTGATGCACTCAGTAAAAAATGTGGAGGAAATGGTAAAACTAACAATTCCAACAATACAAACAGTTTGGGAGAGTTTAAACATCATTAACTTACCATGATGATAAATCAAAATTCTTATCATGATAAGAAGTTTATCATGATAAACGATACGATAAATACTCAGTCTTAGGTTGTTTGACAACTTAATGACTTTTCTCTTTGGTTTGCAGCTCCAGTTCTCTTAAAAACCTGGTTTTCTATCCGTCCTTTAGGCTATAAACCAATCTGTCCATTCATTTAGATCTAAATCTGCTTTTAGCAGGTTTATTATCAAACCCTGAATGCTGTAGGAATATAAGCAGCTGTGCTTTTTGTAAAACGCGAAATTCAGGAAAAGCACAAATTTTAGTCTGGAAAAGTGTGGAATATTTAACCCTTCATTGTCTGGTGTAAAGGTTCTGTTGGCGTTCTTCCAAAGACTTGGCAGATTTTATATGACGGTTTCTACAAAGTTATGCAAACTAAACAAAAGGAAAAGAGAAACAAAAATGTCCATTGGGTGAATGGACTCCAAATGTGACCCCTGATTTCCAATGTATTTATTTTACTTTGTGTGCTGATAGGCGGGTGAAACCTTAAAAACCGTCTCATCCAGTCGTAGTTTTCTCATCCATGACTGATGCAGTCTGAGTTCTCCGGTGTTCCTGACTCCACTGGAGCCGGATCGCTGTGCAACTCAAATCTCTTCCCATCCACTTCCTTCACCTGTGAGCAAACGTCTGGCAGATGTTTGCTGATTCAGCCGCAGGTCCAGGCTGACTGAACACTTACCTCGGCCTTCGTCCGCCGTCTCTCTCAGGTCAGTGCTTCACTTGTGGCGACATCCTCTGCAGCTATTCTGTCCGCTTGGTTGGAGAACCCAAAGGGAGGCGGCGGACCTCAGTGGACCACCTTTATTCCACAAAGTTGCTGGATTTCTGACACTGCAAAGACACAAAGCAAACTTGCAAGTAATTTATCTGCAAGCCATAGGATCTGTGAAGTTATTGATTTAAAACAACTTTCTATATCTTGCTGAAAAGTTACTTGTCAGTTAGTTTTGTCTTAAATAAAGTTTTCTAAGATATTTGCACTAGAAACCAGACCAAAACTACTTGGTAAGATTTTGTCATTGCAGTGTAAGATGTGAGATGTGTTTTGGTTTAAAAGAAACAAGTTTACAACAGAGAGGCCTATCGTTGCTCAACAGACACAAGAGAACACAAAGTGGAAATATAAATGAAAATAAACTCACAAAAATGAGCAAGACATGAGAATTGAGCATCAACATGTGCTGTGTGAACGTAGCAGGTCTGGAAATTGTTCCACCTTAAGGAAAACTAATATTTACATCAGCATCGTTCTTTTTTCACCATTAAAATGATTTGTTGTCACATTTGTGAATCTTGGTGCTTCAGACCTGATCTGAAACATCCTGATGTTAAAGTGAAGCTCATATTTTCACACTGTTATTGTGCCTTTGCCTAAAAACAAGAATAGCTCAAGTTTAACTTTGATATTTTTACCAGTTCTGATTAATAATTGTTCCACAAAATGTACAGTACCCTGGAAAATATGAGCTGCATTGCCTTTCTTTGTCACTGCTCCCATAAATGCAGAAATCTAATGAAAGCTGCAGCAACAGATGAGATTTGCTCTAAAGTCAGTCAGGCAGATCCCCTCAGCTGCAAACAGCTGAGTCTGGTCTGTTCGTACTTTTTACTGCATAATAAATAACGTTAATAAATGATTTAACGTCTTTGACTTTTCCTCACACTTTTGCCTTTTCCCCCACAAATAGAAGCACAAACGTGCCTGTTTCATCTGCAGCCCTGAGACCCCTTCAAGCAATTCACGGCAACACTCTGCGTTTCATTACGGGTGACAGATTTATAACCCACGGCTGGAACTTCCACCAAATCTCAAGTTAGCCTGTTTTTGCTGCACAGCACAAAGTTTCTCCACCGGGTTTCAGAGCCCCTCCTTTCGTCAAAGGCCTTCCCTTCAACTTTTACAGCTTTTCGAATTAAAGAAGCTGTGTTGCTTTAAATGTCTATCCACTCTTGGAAGTTTTGCTGTGAGGCGTTCAGTCGGTGTTGTTAAAAACAGAGCAGATGACCAAGTTCCTGCCACTGTGAATCCATCACTGCTGTTTCATTTACTGGTTGAACTTCTAAGAGAAGAAAGACTTTCTGTTCATATTCTGCTAAACGAGTCTTTTGGAAACACAATCATTTATTTCCAGAACAAATAAGCAAAGTAAGAGTTTATATTTAATTTTCTACTAACGGCTAAAACCCAAAATCTTACCGAGTATTTCTAGTGCTAAAATCTTCGTATACCTGAAGTAAGACAACTTACTCAAGATATAAGAGCTGATTGTAAATCAATAATTCCTTAATATTGCTGAAGAAGTACCAGTTTGATTGGCAGATTATTTAATCAATAATAAGACATTTTTATCTTGTTCTAAATGAAATAATCTGCCAACAGAACTGGAACTAACATTAAAGAATTACTGATTAAAAACCAGCTCTTACATATTGCAGAAACGTTACTGTAAGTTAGTTTTGTCTTATTTCAAGTGAACTAAGAAACTAGACCAGAAATATTTGGTAAGATTTTGTGTTTTTGCAGCAAATATGTTAAAACTTTAGTCGCTAAAATTAAAGGTATATCCAAAGAGGAAGACTGACGTTGGGAATCCTCAGCTCACACATAAAGCCTCAACATCTTCTCGTACTGATAGATAAAATGAGAAACATGTTAATGATTTCTGTGATATTATAAAAATAAATCTTCTAAAACCACCCGCAGTTTGATGATCGTATAAAAACCCCACCTTTTGCTTAGAAAAAGTAATAAAATATGTTGTTTCATCATAAAACGAAGCACAGAGCTGTGAGCAGTTTGTCCAGAGGGAGCCTCTCTTCTCACATTTATAACTGGTTTATAAATAATTATAGAACCAGTTTCAGCCAAAAGTGTTTAGTTAGTCTAGTTGAGTTTGTCTTGTAGGTCTTAAATGTAAAGAAACTCTAAATCTATGCATTTATGTTCAGTTGATTGATCTGCTGTTGTATCAACCCTCTGATCTGCAGAACCAAACATAGAAAAGCAGCATTCAGCTTCTATGCACCACAAATCTGGAACAAACCTCCAGAAAACTGCAAATCAGCAGAAACACTGAGTTCCTTTACATCCAGACTAAAACCCTCCGGTTTGGAGAAACTGACCAGCATGCTGTCAACTTCTGAAAATAAAAGCATAAATCAGTTTTTGATTTAAAAAAAAAAAAAACCTAAGACTTTTGAAAAAAGAAAAGAGATTCCAATTATTTTAGGAAGATAATATTTGATGTATTGGTGATTTTGATGATGGTCTTTGACAAAATGCTGTGTTTGTTACTAGTTTCACAATTGTTGACTGTATTTCTATGATGTTTTTATGTTTGTTGCTGAAATTTAAAGTACAAATAAACTTGATTGATCGATTGATTTTGTCATCTCTGGAAAAATCCAAACCCAGAGGAATCTTCCCAGTTTTAGCCCAAATTATTGTCGTTAAATGATGGTTTTTCTCAGAAGCGATGATGTCAGAGTGAACGTTTCCCTCCTGGACGGAGGAGCGGTGGCTGGACCGCCATCTGAAGGCGGCGCTGTGAGCGGTCCATTACTGCTGAGGTCACGGCTGTCAGAAACATTAGCTCAGAACCAGCAGATAAAAGCCACAGCAGTAAGGACAAACAAATCAGAGCAGGCAACGCGGAGATGGGACCTGCAGATGTGCCGGCGCTCCCATTCCAGACATAAAAGCTGCCGTCGTGTCCAGATCGAGTTACATCGCTCATTTACGCAGCAGAACCAGAGCTGCCTTTTTATTGGGCCAGGCGAGGGCAGTCGGACAAAAGACCCACATTATCAGGCCCGAGCTTCACATGAACAGCAGATGCTCAGCAAGGTGAGACTTTACACGGTCCAGTAATTCCTTAAGCCGTCCATCAGTGTCCGAACTGCTCAGATTTCCTCCTGCTGCCGCATTTCCATCCCGTTTCAGGATTACGGAGGGAAAGCAGGTGTTTGAATAATCCCTGCTCTGCTCCTGTTTTATAGAAAGTCTCACTGCGTCTCAAAGAGGGCAATCGAAAAACATCAGAAGGAATCGACTTGTGACGTTTAACGTGAAGTTTTCTTTTTTACAACCATGAGCTGCATCATGTTTTATTGGGATTTTGATGTGACAGACCTTCACCAGTTGGACAGACTCCATTCATACAAGAACTTGATTACCTTAATTATAATTTTACGATCTAATTGTACAGTTTATGACGGACACACAAGGTCACGTAACGCTGCATTCAGCATCCACTGGTCGAGACTCACACCATGTCAACTTTAAGAAGAAATATTTAAAAGTTTTTGATCTTCATCCAAAACAAACCCGGAGTGTTGATTTGATTCTTTCAGGCATGTTTGAGAAAACCTGCAGTCTCCATGGCAACCATTCAGCTATGCAAAATGCCTGGTTGGACCTAGCCCCGCCTTCAAGACGCAGCTCCTCCTCTAAGCTGCAGTTTCCAAGCTTCTGAGCTCCTTCAGACTAGCCAGCAGCAATTAGCAAACACCTGCTGAGCTCATTGTAGCAGCTACCTCACAGTGAAACGCTGGTAAAAACTTTAAAGTGTTAGCAGAGGAGCCATGTTGAAGGCGGAGTTTCAACCAGAGCAGGAATCTTTAAAGAGACAGGGGCCCAATTTCAAGGCTTAAATCAGGAGGTCAAATTTCCTTTAAGTCATATTCGATATATATATATATGACTGGCTAGTGTTCACACCAGCCCTGCTTAATCTGCTGTAATCCAACTCCAGTTTGTTTGTCTAGGAAGTCCGGTTCATTTGGGACCTACAAACCTCGGCCTCGGGTCGATTGAAGTGAATACTGGTGCGGTTCAGATGCAAATGTGAACGCCAAGCGGTCCAGAGACCGCTCCAAAAGCAGGAAGTGGACTACAGCACAGGGCATTCTGGGTAAATACAGCCTGCATAAAGACGCGTCTGGCGCCAGCAGAAGAAAATCCTACGACCTGTAAAATCTGACGCCGCTCCACCTGAGTTCACATTTCATGCAGAGGGAAGTTGAGCTCCAGGTCTTGTTCAGTTTTCTGATTTTTAAAGCGTATCAGATAATAATCCAATACAGCTGATGATAACAGGATAAAATATGGAGATATTCAGGGAATACGCTGGTGAAGCACTCTTGAAGAAATGCTAAAAATCAGAGGTAAAGTGATAAAGTAAGAAGTCTTGGCTTTCCTTGCTCTTCAGCGTCAGGACTGTGGGGGGAAGGACAGGCGCGTCTCTTTAAATAGGCCCAGTCTGAGTCGTGACGCAGAGAAATCGACTCTCTGGTAACGACTGAGCTGGACGGGACGATCCAAACTCTCTTGGCTCTTCCTGCTTTGTGGCTTATTAGGAAAAATGGGTGTAAAAAGTGAAGCTGCCAGGAGCTGATGACAGGAGACGTCTGGAGAAATTAATGAGGTCGGCCACTCTGATCGGTTAACAGTATTATTCCTCTGTGGGTGGGCCGGGCTGTTGTCTGCTGAGGGGACGAGCTCATGACATTCGCCTAATTAACTTGTGCCACTGGTGACGATCCAGACTTTTACCGGCTCGGTGAGAAGGCCTGCCGAAGCCGTCGGTCACTTGGCTGGTGTTAAAGCCGTCATTAGACGGGAGTCTGTCGGCTGGTTCCTCTCCGTTCTGTCAGATTCTGATTGTTTTCTCATCTGCTCTTTGCTCTCTTAGCAGCAGATTATCAAGTCACTGCGTTGGCTGAGGAGGAGTGCAGACAGGGAGGTGACATTAGCATAACTGGTGAGAGAAGGAGAGACAAGAAATTACTCCAGTAAGAGTAAAAAGTCAAGTGATGATCAAATTATCAATCATTTAATATCTAAAAACTACAAAACCAGACGGACCAAAATATAAAGTTACGTGGAAATTTCGGTATTTTAAGGAGAAAAATTACAGTAATTCATACAAATAATACAGAACAAAATCAATTAAAAGAAAATGTTTCCAAATCAGTTGATTTCAATTAAAAACTGATGAAACTTGACAAAAGCTGCAGGTGTGTCTGGTGAAGTTTTGGTTAAAAATGTTTTTCATTCAAAAAATCCAGAAATTTTACTCAAGTAAATGTAACCAATTACTGCCCGACTCTGAAATTTCAAAAATAAATTCACTCAATGGTTTGGAACAAACTAAGTTTTCTATAAAAAGTTTTGGAGCCAGAATGAGGCGTTTTTATTTTTGTTTGAAATGAGGCGGTGCAGGATTAATGGCGGCGGCCATCTTTAAAACTCTTTGAAACACTGGTGGAAAGCTAAGCTGAGGTTTTCTCATATTTAGGTTCCTTTGTCCATTTCATGACTTTATTCTAACTTTATGTTTCTGTGTTTATTTCTCTGCTCTCTTTTATTTCTGCTTCTTCTTATTTGCCAGTCGGCAAAAGAAACTCGCTGTGTTGCTAACTGGCAGATTTATATTGATGCTAACTGCTGATATGTTGATTAATATGCATTGCATAGATAAATGAAAGACGTATCTACTCTGAAGTTTCATTTTGAGGATTATTTGTATGATTATTTTGTGTTTTTATAATGTAAAGCACTTTGATTTATTAAAGTTCAAAGTGCTGTAGGAATATTAGACTAGAATAAAATAGTAGAGAAATATTCTGTATCGTCCCTCGGTGGGGAAATGTTGGTGTCAAAACAGACCCAAACAGAAACAGTCATTATAATGAATGTTAAGTTTAAAGAAAAAAGAAAATAAAAGTTGAAATTCAGAGATCAGGATTAGTAAAGTAATAAATAACTTTGTTTATTAAAAAACTGAAAATGCATTAATGCCAATTCAGTTGTAATTCCTGGGATTACCCATCACAATGGATTTATTGCTCAGTCGATTGTGGCGTTTAACAATGCTAAGTGTTTCCACAGCCGTGTGACACTGCATCCTCCTTCCTTCATTAATTGGCTCATTGAAGGAGCGGATCATTTGCCCGCCGCCACGGCTGCACGTATCCTGCTGCTCTGCCAGGTCCTGCTTATCTGACAAGCCCCCGGCATCATAAAGCTGATTGGAGTGGCAGACCTGCACTCCTCAGCACTGGAGATGGCTCCTTTAGTGGCCATAAATGACAGGCTGACTGACAGCCTTGGATTTAACCCTAATTACACCTGGGGAAGCAGAGCCAAAACAGAGCATTTATAAAGGAAAGCCTCGCTCCGTGCAGAGCTGCTGCCTGTCCTCCTGCAGCTCCTCTCTGGCTCTTTCCTTTCTGGGCTCTTGGTTTTTACACAGCATGGAAAACGAAGACGGCGGTTACCACTCAAATTAATAAACGGCACAAGCAAAAACACAAAATCTCACCAAGTAATTTTGGTCTAGTTTCAAGTGAAAATATCTTAGTATAAAAAAATGTTTTTTTTTGTAATATCATAGGAATCATTCATGTGTTTTGCATTTTTATGTTAGGAAGAGAAAATGTTTGGTTTGGTGTGTGAGCTGGGAGGGCTGAGGATTCCCAGCATCACACTCATTGGATAATACTTTTAATTTTAATGACTCATTTTTAGTGCGTTCACTGCAAAAACACAACATATTACCAAGTAAGTTTAGTCTTATTTCTACTGCAAACATCTTAGTACACTTTAAATAAGTCACAACTAACTTATGTCTAAGTTTTCAGTCAATAATTCCTTAATTTTGACAAAAAAGTACTTCATCCTTTAGCAGATAATTTCACTTATAAAATGGGAGAAAAGTTTTCTTATAACTTAAATAATCTGCCAGTGGAACTAGAACATTCTCACCAATATTAATGAATTATATCTGGCTGAAAAGTCACCTTTGAGTAAGTTTTGTCTTATTTAAAGTTTACTTCGACATTTGCAGTAGAAATTAGATTTTGTGTTTTTGCTGTGAAAAAGTTTCAGTTCATGAAACCAAAGTATTGAAGTTTTGATCAGAGGTTTTGTTCTGCTGAGGTTCTTATAACCAAACCAAACCTTTCCCTCTAGTTATTTATAATAAATCTAAACTGTAATATTCCACCTCTTCCCTCTCTACCTATGCTGGATTCTCTCTTTGTCTTTCATCTAACTCTTTACATTTCCATGCATCTCTTTCTGTTGGTCCATTTCTAGCTGAAGCTGCATCACAGCCTGGTGGTTTTATTGAACAGTTTCTCCTCATCCTTCTTTTTATTGACCGTCAGCCCAGCCTGCCTAAAACCTGCTGCAACCAATTTGTCTTCATGTTCACACAGTTATTCTCTCTTTGGACAGAGATGCTTTCGGTGAGTTCAACTCAAACATGCCAACACATCTGCAGAACCAAACTGAGGTTTGAGCAAACGGACTTTCTGTCAAACTAAGAACTAAACTGGAACAAACTTCAGTTTGTGTGAAGCAGCAGGACAGAAATCTGTCCTCCAAGTCAGAGGTTTTGGTTCTCAGAGGGAATAAATGGTGGAATAATTTCTGTCAGATTGTTATTATTAGATATGAATATGTTGTTTGCTGTTGTGGATTCTCTGGTTTTGTTTTTCCTCTTTCTGCAGGTTTAGAGGCAGACTGTGATCTCTCTCCTTCAGCCTTTCTTTCTTTCCTTTCTCTCTGTGGCCTTTACATTTGAAATAAACCCAAAGCATTTCTAATACAGTTTAATATATATGTTAAGTGGGGAATCATGGTGAAAGTAAATCATTCTGGCTTCAACTTGACTCTCTTCAGAGTCACACTGCCAGACAGGACAAGCTAAAAATAAAAAATAAAAAGACGATCTTAATGTCTTGTTCCTAAATGATCACAGAATAAAAATCCTCTTTATGTGGGTTTGTGGCTTTAAGTTGGGCAGAGATGTTGGAGTAGGGGATATGATGCTCATGATCAAAGAAAGATGGTTTGAACTTCCTCTGCATCCATGACGCCATCTTTTCGACTCCCCTGGGATTTGGGGTCATAGTTGAGGTATTATTTGATGCTAATGCTTGTAAAAACAAAACCTGGTTGCCATGGTTGTGCATCATAGCAATCCTTCCAGCTGCACAGCAAAACCAGAGGGAGTAATATTCCAGACATGCAACACCTCGACCAAAAGAAACCAATCTGAACGAACAGAGCTCCTCCAACATCCTGTGAGTGGATTATTATTCTGGATTACCACTTCCAACCTTTACCGACAGTCATGAAGACGAGGATCTTCATCAACAGAAGAAGTTCCTGACCAGACCTGAGCTTGATGTTCACCAAAACAGAAAACACAGAAGGTTTTACCAGGAGTGTTGAAGCTTCTGCACAGAAGTTTAAGACCAGATGCCACTGGGTGTGTTCAACATGGAATAATAAAGAAGCATATTTTAACACGTGTAATTCACCGTTAGTCTGTGTTGTCCTTCAGAGACAAGATGAGGAATGTCTTCTTCCAGAGGGAGGCCCGACAAAACCGGTGAAGACATGAAATATCCCGTCTGGCACTGGACGGGATTCCTGGGGAGGAGATGGAAAACGCCGCTGAAAAGAAAGACGATGTTTAGATTTCGCACCGAGGTCTAATCCATCTGTGGTTTGGGATAAGCATGGGTGGAAAAAATATATATCCTACATGGTACTGCACATGTACAGACACATGTACATCCCATGTGAGTCCTGGAAATAAGCTCTGCTGGAGGACACGGAGTTCACTCTGCTACAAACAGAGAGGCTCGTGTCAAATCTCCTCTAAAGTTATGAATGACGCCTTAATGGCAAAGTAAATTGTCTGAGGAGAAAAATCAATTTAGAAAATTGCTTGAATTCTTGCAGGCCTGTTCCATCGTCATTAAGAGGTCACACTGAAACGAGGGGATGAGATGAATATCTCCTTGTAGTCTGCGGGCAAGTGCACAACATTTTCAGCCCCGTGTGAAGACTTATTCATTCTGTCTGTGTTCCAGCAGCTCCACTGGCTCTTACAGCCATTGTCCAACAAGAGAATGAGTTTAATCAATGAGTGGCTCCCAGGAGAAATTCACCACGTGTCACATTTCCAAAGCTAATGAATTCTGTCTCTTATTTAGTTGTTCTTTCTAAAAAAAAAAAAAAGAAGCTTTTTTTCTGCATCTGATATTAACAGATTTAAATTGCAAGCGTTGGCATGAAGTGACGGTACGGCTTCGATACGCCAAGATGGCGGAGGAGTGAACAGATGTTGCTCTTATCTTTAGTCAAGATGTGCACAAGCCATGGATTCATATCTCAGTCGCTCTCTTCTCTTTCCCTCCAGGCTTTGTCGCCCAACAACAGCTTAAATTAGATCACTGTCCAGTGTTTTGCTCTGGTGATTAGCTCATAAGCTACTGCAGGCGCCCATGTTCACTGAGGCATAAGCGGAACAAGATACAGTGGAGAGTGACTGGCTGTCATGCACAAGTCCTCCAATAGCCATCTGTTCCAGGAGGTAAAATCACTCGGTGTGAGGCTACCGCACTTCCCCTGGGAGACGCGTATCCAGCCGGAGAAGAAGCACAAAGCTCCTTCAGCTGCACACCTTTAGCTGGCTGTTTGCTGCAGAGCTGTGGAAACCGCTTGAGTCATCACAGAAAGCGAAAAACAAGTTTTCTGGTATGCAGCAAACAGAAATAATTTTGGTAATTCTAATTAAGCTAAAACAAGAAAAAAAGCATCTAATTTAACTTCATATAGTGAGAAATGAAATGTGTGTCAATGAGTCACTTTATTTATTTATTTAGGGTGGATTTGGTTACAATGAGGTGAGGCAACTTTCCAGACAGGAAACTTTACTTATAGCAATATAAATATAACATGATTCAAAATAATAATAATAATACTTTAAAATATTAAAAACACTAAAAAAGAATAGATATTAAAACTATGCTAAATTGAATTTTGGAAGCTTATGGCAACAGAAACCAACTGGTTTTATCTTTTTATTCTGATTCCAACTATAAGTATTTTTAATACTTTTTTCTTTCGCTAACTGGGGATCATTTATTTCCTTCTAATATTTGTCTTCCACCTTAAATCTTTGTGAAACTCCGTATTTACAGACAGCAGATTTCACCTGTTGTAATGGCCACATGTGCAGCGGTAACATGTTGTGTTCACATGTTGTGTTCACATGTTGTGTTCACATGTTGTGTTCACATGTTGTGTTCACATGTTGTCAGACTGCGGTGGCAGCGCCACCTGAGCCTACCGACCGCAGGACAGCGGCGATGAAGGTGTGAAAATAAAGTCGGGTTTTTAACGGGTGGATTCCCTCAGAGAGAGAGAGCCTCCCGATGCGCCGCTGTGACTAACAGGAAGGTTTAGTTTCAGGGCATTTGCTTTCAGACGGCAGAGTCTCTCTGTGGCTGTCATGAATGCTGATCAGAGGTTTGTGGGTAACGTGTGAGCATGAATGATGGCTGCATGTTAGCTGTGGATTTGTTTAATTAGGGTCTGCTTGTGCCGTTGTCAGCTTTGACGACCCAGTCTTCTGGGAGCTATCAGTAAAAATGTAATCAAAGCAATAAATCAGGGTTAATTTACTTTCTCTGTAGTTTATTATCAGGTTGTTTAAAAATGTTTTGATTCTGTGATTTATAATCAGGAATGCAAATTTAGAGAAAAGATGGAAAGTTTGTTGGCAAATTAATTTCTCTTGTCAAGGAAAGTTGATGAATATTGGAGCCGTTTCCACTGCCACGTTATGTCAGGTTTTATTTTACACTTCTAACCTCATACATTTTAAAGCAAAATTGTACAACTTACAAAGACAGCTGCATCCCTTTGAGAAACCAGGTATTTATATTCCCTCTTAAAAGACACAACCATTTATTTCCACTGACTTTAAATCAGACTTTACTTTACTGGTTTCGTGACAGGATAACCAAAAATATCATTTCTACTTCCTAAATTTCAGAAATATGGAGATTTTTTTAGAAATCGTTTCTTTCTTTCAATTCAGAAGATTAAATGCATTCAGTTTAAACATCAGAGCTTCATTAAGCTTCTGCTAATTAAATACCAACATATGAAGGAGCGACTGTGCATTTATTTCAAGGCAAATCCGTTGCTTCCATTTGTGACAAAAAAATCAAAAGAAATCAGCAAAGATATCAGAAAGAGAAATGTGGACGTCGAGTCCTGGAGTAAAGGTTTCAGAAGGTTCTTCATCAATCTGTTCAAACCTAAAGGCAGTTTGACCTAAAGGTCACGTTTCTGGGCAGGAAGCCGGAGTTCCTGAAGAAAAACTGTGCAGAGTAAAGATTTATTACATGGACTGCTAGATGCTGAACATACATTTTGATTTCTCTGTTGATAAAAAATCAGCTGCTTCTCATTCAGGAAGTGGGAAAAACTCAGACTACCCCCAGCTACGAGTTATAAGTCCGACTTTGTGTTTCAACATGGCCGCTCCTTGCATCAACAATAAGCTTTGATGGAAATATGCATCTAAAATTAATGTTGCATGTAGCGCCTTCAGCTCTGGACAAACTAAACGTTTTGTTTGCGAAGCTTAAAGTGATGTTTGTAGCGGGTATTGAAAACACCATCTTTGGGCGTTGCCCAGTTAAATCCTGACTTCTCAGGCCAAGCTGGACGCTGTAGCGCCTGGAACGTCGAGCAGCAGATTAGTTAGCATCATTAGCTAAACAAGATGGAGGTTCTTCATTCAGTTGACTTTGTAACCAAGTGGTGTCATCCTCCAGTAGTTAACTGTTACCAACAGGGCAGAAATATTTCCTTCAACATCAAGCTGACATTATAACAATGGCTAACACTTTATCATAGCACACAGTCTGTCCTTGTTTCTCTGTGTTTTGCCCTCTGTTATGTGGGGAAAACTAAAGATTACCATACTGTCAACTTTGTTGGTCCGTCTGGAGCAGCTCAGTTTCTCCAAAGTGAAAGTGCTGGAGGTGGAGGCCGGTCTCTGTCAGCACCAACCATTACATGCCCAGATGTAACGGTGCCATCCTGTGTGGGTGTTTGAGCTCTGTATGCAGGCATCGCAATGATAGTCATCAATAACGGCCCGGCTAGCTTGGTGACCCGCGTACCCTCACAGACCCATTAGAAATACATCAGCCTGCCTTCTAACAGCTCCCCAGCTTGTTATTTCCTCCCCTGGGCCTCCATGCAGCACGCAGGGCTAAGGGCAGCTGGAGTCCCATATATATCTGCAGTGGGAGGTGGAGTCTGAAGGTGACAGGAAAAGTCTCCATCCCTCCAAAGTGGCTCAAGGTTGCAGCTCAACCCCGAGGCCTCGGAGAGAAAGGAGAGGACGAAATGACGGCTCTCGAATTAAACGACCTGTTCCTGAAGTAACTCAGAGGAGACCCGGCTGCTGAGGGCCTCTGCTCACCAAATCACCGCATCGTCACATATTTTCACCAAACTTTTTTACTCTGGACAGGATATATGTTGGTGACTCATTGGTCTGTTAGCATTATGGATTTTAACCCAACATGCATCTGTGAGCATGTTGGGCTCACAGATGGACTTTTGATAACATTTTGAAGGATTTCTAATCAATCAATCAATCAAGTTTATTTGTATAAACATCTAACTTTTTATTGTCAAAAATTGTGAAACCATTACACTTAGTTAAGTGCCATCACTAAAATCCTCAATAAATATAAAATAAGTTGGTTAATATTCCATTTATGATGGTTCAGAATCAACTCTGTTGGGTTTTCAG